>NW_015505384.1:69798-98132 GCF_001515645.1 Sinocyclocheilus grahami
TCTGTCTGTCTGTCTATTGTTCTGTCTGTCATTTGTCTGTCTGTCTGTCTGTCTGTCTGTCTACCTATTGTTCTGTTGGTCTGTCTGTCTATTGTTCTGTCTGTTGGTCTGTCTGTCTGTCTGTCTAGCTATTGTTCTGACTGTCTGTCATGCTGTCTGTCTGCTGTCTGTCTTTCTGTCTGTCTTTCTGTCTGTCTGTCTATTGTTCTGTCTATTCATCTGTCGTTCTGTTTGTCTGTCTGTCTTTATGTCTGTCTAGCTATTGTTCTGTCTGTCTGTCTTTAGTTCTGTCTGTCGTTCTGTCATCCTGTCTGTTTGTCGTTCTGTCTGTCTGTCTGTCTGTATGCTGTTTACCTGTCTACCTATTGTTCTGTCTGTCATTTTGTCTGTCTGTCGTTCTGTCTACCTATTGTTCAGTCTGTCTGTCTGTCTATCTATTGTTCTGTCTGTTATTCTATATGTCATTCTGTGATTATGTCTGTCTTTAATTCTATCACTCTATCATGTCTGCCATTCTATCTATCTATCTATCTATCTATCTATCTATCTATCTATCTATCTATCTATCTAGAAACATGATTCACAGATGCACATTACCCAGTGCAGTAATATTCCATTCCAAACATGTGAGCCTTTTCTCTCATATGATTTTTTTAAAGGTACTGTTGTAATTAACACCTCACCTCACTTCTTCATTAAGCCCATCATTAGGAGCAGGTCTGTGGGTAATTGCCATGGCGATCTGAGTCCTCTTTGGCATTTAGAAGCGTGAAGCACATGACTCCCAGTCTGCACTGCTTCAGATGCATGACATATGCTGCACTTCAATGGCAATTACATACAGAGTCAAATATTACCTGCCATCCAATGCCTCCTGTACTGCATTAACCTCAAATATTCTGTGGAAATGTGAATAAAAGCAGCAACAATTCAATGTTAACTTCAATGTCAAAATACGTTTATCTCAGAATAATATACAGAGACAACTGTAAAGACCCATTATAAAGATAACTATAACCAGGGTGAGATTTGTAGGGGGGGATGGGGGGGTTTGAGTGATGGGTCGACAGAGAATCGTCTTTCTGCGAGTCATTAGGAAACCATGATTCTATTCTATTTAAAGAAATATGAGTGATATGTAAACGTGTGAATAAATAATGTGCGCACTTTTGTAGTTAAAGTTTGTATGTCGTGTAGCGAAGCACTGATCAAAAATAAATGGATGCAAACACGATTGAATATGTACATGGGGGGGGGGGCATTCTTTCATTCATACATTTTTCAAAACATCCCCTGCTCTGTTTTTTTCACAAATCGCACCTTGACTAAAAGCATAATTATATTAGTGTCCACACCAATGCACAGTATTGTACAGGCCTTAAGGCTTTCTGGCACTATTAAAACACTGCTTTGTTTGTCCGAGTATTGCAAACAAAATTCTAGAAGAATTTGTTTGTGTGGCCAATGGCAGATGGAAGTGTTCGAGAAACTTGAAAACAATTATTGCACTTCGCTTTAGTGACACCAATGCTGCAGAACCACAAGTAAGCTTTTAAAGAAAATTGTGTCTTGTCGCCCTCTTTTTGTTTTCAAACAATACTCATGTACTTATAGAGACCTCTTGCCTTCAGAAAAAACCCACATATTATTAACTGTAAAAAAAAAAAATCCCACTTTGACGCAATAAACCTTGGAACATGTAGTTCTTGGTAAAATTAGCATGGCAGATGCTCATTGCACAATATGATTTACCCAAGTACATGTTCTTGAAACAACATCTTTTGTTGGTCCCGAAACTATTTTGTCACAATAATAGCCCATAGCCTGTTGCTGAATCACAGGGAAATGATCGGCTGATATGAATGTTGTTCATTCCATCCCTTAAACTTACTGCCTGCAAGTCCTCCTAGAAGTTGTAATTATAACATGATGTTTTGATTTTGGTTAAAAAAATGAAAGTGTTGGGCTATTTCATGTCTTATTTGTTTTTCACTTGCTGACAAAGAACAAAAGCTTCATTAAGGACCTCACTCAGTAAAACTAGAACAAAACAAATCCTTGAGTAAATTGTAAATATGAAGATTATGAAAATATAATTTTTTAAATGATACGTGGTGCAAAATGTGCACTTGCTCCCAACCATGAGTAAATAGTGCATAAACATTGCATTTTGTGTCCTTTTAGACACTGCATCTTGATAACACTATAAAATAATATATAATAACAAATTAATTTGTTAAATGTGAATTTAATTGATAAATGAAAACGTTTGAAAACATTATAAACTATTATTACTATTGTTAAACTATTAAACTTATTATTATAGATTGCAATTATTCTGAGAAGAAGTTTAACAATTTAATTGAATAATTTTTGACATGTGGCCAAATATTTCCTCTTTATGCAATATAGTGGAGTCAAAGCTAATAAGGGAGTTCAGAAGATCCCACAGCATTCCTGTACATGCATGATAGGATATCATTAATATACACATTTAACTATCAACTCTGAGGTTATGTAATTCTTATGCAGCCATTGCCTAAATGAGTACATTTTATCTGTTTTTCCAGAAAAGTTTGTTTCTTTTCCTCATCAACAAATTGCATACAAACTCAAGAATGCTAACATTTTAGCATTCTTAACCAATTAAAATTAACTAATCAATTTACTTCTGAATTAATTCGCAAATTAAGAGCAGAAAATCCCACGTTGTAAAACTTGGGAAACACAGTATCCTCATGTGCTACACTTCCATTTCGAATCTTTAGAGTGGGTTTCACCTCGTCAGCTGTTAATAACCTCCAGCCTAATTGCAAATTAAAGTGTCAGACTTTCAGTTGCTTTTGCATTTGCAGTATAAACCAAAGCTCATTTGCCACACAAGCACATTCCATTGTAGTAATAAGCGGGTCTGAATTCTCATTAAGTCTGATTTTTTTTTGAGTTTCCCTATCTTGTGTTTGCAGTGGTGTATGTCTGCTGCAAGTGGGAGACGTTTCGCAAGCTGATGGTGGAGTTCTTGAGGTTGGGTCTTCCTCAGGAGGAGTACGCCTTCTTCTTCATTGATCTGTTTGGATACAGTCTGCAGAGCCACCCTGCCAAACCATGGGCACGCGGAGATGCTGATGACAATGTTGCAAAGGAGGCGTTTAAAGTGAGTTTGATGCACATGCCCATAAAAAAAAAAAAACATCAGCTGTGGTTGCCAGATCTTTACAGTAAAAGCTGTGGTAGCAACATTTTATGTTTCATGGATTTAACTTAAATTTAAACTATAGCTTTTATTCACTGATTTAATGTTCATTAGTGATGTCTCACCAAATCGGACTGAGTCATCTGAAATAGATCTACAAGATACTCAAAACTCACTTTTGGATGTGGCCAGCAGTCAATCCAAGTCAAATGAGCCAATATACTGGTGTATTTGATCATACGTTGTTGTTTTTTCCCAACTCATTTAGTGTTGCAGTTAGTCCAACAGTACGCTGAGAGCAGTATTATTCGGAAATGTCCGACATGCTGAGAGCTTTGTCTTTTGCTGAAAAGCATAAAGTATAACAAATAAAATGTATTGTAAATATAACAGTGATACAATGGCAGTAGTTTTAAGTCAACCGTAGTAGACTAATAATGGGTCTCTCCTTAAAGTCATGAGTCAAGAGTTTCACATGGTTTATGTAAAAAGGTAAGTTGATTAAGACTAGTTTATATGCTTAAGACTACCTCTTTATATGCTTTAGACCAGTGTTTCCCAACCGGGATGCCGCGTAAAAAAAATTTTTTTTTATATTTTTAAATTGCTAAAATGTTCAAAAAAGCATCTATTATATAATATCCATTTCTGATGTCGCCAATAATTAGAGATGCACCGAGGTAATTAAATAATGTTTACATATGTATAAAAGCCTACATTAAAATCTGTCATATAAATTGGTCTCTTCAATAGAAATTAGCCTACTTATTGCCACCATTGATGGGCAAAACATTTTAATATAAAAAATATCTGTATGACATTATATTCTGCAGTTCTTCCCTGTTGTACCGAATATCTATACTTTTCAAATTATCATATCGAAGTTAGAAATTCAAATATTGTGACAAAATTAATTTTGTAGGGTACCACAAGTTTGTTAAAATTTCCAAAGGGTGCTGCGACTAAAAAAGGTTGGGAAACACTGCTGTATAATATATAATGATTGCTTATATATAGTTTATATTTTTATTGCTTATATATATAGTTTAATATTTTTTCTAAATATCTAGATATCTTCTAATATCTAAATTGATACACACACACACACCCCTCTTGTATAATGTATACTACATAAAAAACATGTATTTATTAAATAATAATAATTAAATATCCCATAATACCCCATCAGCCATTGAGCAGCTCCGTGTTCATGTACGACGTCACAAAGGCATGAGAAAATTTGAGTGTACTGAATGTGGTTACAAGTTCACCAGACAGGTATGAATTAGATGTATTTATGGCTTAACATATCAGAAAAATAATTTCCTACTTTATGTCTAAGATCTCAGCGTCTCTATCCTGCCTTTGACAGGCACATTTGCGGCGACACTCACAGATCCACAACCGCATGGAGAACTACAACCCCAAACTGAGACGCTTACGTAACCTGGTAGTGGCTACTGCACCAAAATTACCCCACTGTAAAATTAAAAAAACACTGAGTGAGCAAAAATTTGTGAGATAGCTAGTTATAATGGTAATTAAATAATGTTTACATATGTATAAAAGCCTACATTAAAATCTGTCATATAAATTGGTCTCTTCATTAGAAATTAGCCTACTGATTGGCACCATTGATGGACAAAAGTTTTTTTTAATATAAAAAATATCTGTATGACATTATATTCTGCAGTTCTTCCCTGTTGTACCGAATATCTATACTTTTCAAATTATCATATCGAAGTTAGAAATTCAAATATTGTGACAAAATTAATTTTGTAGGGTACCACAAGTTTGTTAAAATTTCCAAAGGGTGCCGCGACTTAAAAAAAGGTTGGGAAACACTGCTTTAGACATGTAAAATATCAGGGATTTAAATCGTTAGTGGATGCTGAAATAATATAATTACTTACTGTATACATGACTGTGGTGGGAGGAGCATACGACAGACACAGTGGGTGTGGCGTCAGGCCTCGGAGAGGCTTTTATTTAACAGAAAATAAACATAAAAAGTCCAAGACAGGGAGTAAAGTGTTCAAAGGGGAAGGAGTGTCCAAAATAAACAGGGGATCTGGTATCCTCGTTGTGCTGGGGAATTGTGAAGGAGGGCAGTGTTCAGAAAGGAGGGGTCCAGGTTAGGGGCGGAGTCCGGCAGTCGCATGCACTCCTCTCTGTGGTCCGGGGTGCGAGGGGCGACCGCTTCTTCACAGCGGCTCATCTTTCCTGGCCCACAGCACTTCAGGTGATTAACAGCCCGGCATCCAGGCCCATCGGCAGCGTCACAGGTGTGTCTCCATTCCATGCCGCAGGTCCGGCAGCTTGCATCTCTGGCGGTGCAGGAATCCCTCTGCGCTCCCTTCCTGGACCCATGAGGACACCAGCGTGCATGCACGGGGGAAGAGACCGGTCTCCCCCGAGAGGCGTGCTCGGCATTTAACAGCGGTGGTGACGAGGCTCCATTCACTTCCGGTGTGCCTTATCACATGCCGCCAGACCTGGCTGTTTCTGCGCCCCTCATCTCTCACACACCCACTCCTGTCGGGAACCTGGTGAAGGGCAGCGTTTAATGGAAGGGTTGATGATAATTAGGCAGGAGGCCGGCGATCCGTCACAGTGACATCATTGCATGTTTGCAAACACAAACTAGTGAATCTGTTATTTGAACCAGTTGATTGAAACGAACTGTCCAAAAGAACCAGTTCACGGAAAAGAATCTGACTTCCCATCACTAATGTTAATATACCAACTTACTGGAGTACTGAAATCTGTTTGGTGCCTTTATATTACACTGACAACCACCTTAAAAACACAGGTGGTGTAGTGAGACACATGAAGAATTAAAGTTATTCATAAGTAGCTTTTCCAAAATCTGAGGTAAATACTAGTAAACAGATGAATAGTGACCCTATTGTACATGATTGATGAGAAAAAAACTAAGAACAAGCAGTTATTTCAATGAAAAAATAGAATGTGAAGTGTCACACATAGAATTCTGGGACTGCCAATTTTTTTACTTTATTTTCACTTCCAAAAACTGTAAATTTGTGCAGTATTTTACTGTAAAATTACATGAATGTCCCCTTAAATATAATACAAATTTTCACCTTATATAGTAAGGGTCCTTATCATTAACCAATAAACATGTATTTACTGTATCATTTACAGTCTTTTGCCATTAAAATTATGGTATTTTTTTACATTGTGGGCTGATGGGGATAGTACAAATAACTTGATAGGGTCCATAGATAGATAGATAGATAGACAGACAGACAGATGAAGGGATAAGGTATTCTTTAATAAATCCACAGGCAAATAATCCACATAATGGAACCGCAACAACACATCCAATATTGACGAGACCCAACAACAATGAAAAGAAACAAAGCAACTTAAATACATGAGCAAACAAGGATAATTAATACACCTGAATTGAATGACAACTAATCAGAAACCATAACAACCAACTCAGTGGAAACGGTGCAAACAGAAAACAAAGTACAAACTGAATTGAAACCGCGACAGTACGCCTCCTCCTGGGAGGCACGACCTCTCGTAGACAGATGGAAGAATGAGCAGGTGGTGGCGAAGGGATGGCAAATAGTTGAAGGGATGGCTCAAGTAGGCAGAATAATCAGGAGGACAACAAACAAAATCCAGGGAGGTGCAGGTGGAGGAGATGACCAGGGAGGTGATGGTGATGAAGTTCAGGGTGGAGTCTTGAGCAGGACAAGGCAGGCGGAGACCCAGGCCATAGCCAGGACTGTGCTCCATTGTGACGGCGCTAGAGGGAGGAGCCAAATCATGATGGGAACACACGCCACCTTGGGGACGACCGAAGACGATAATGGCGATGGAGGTGGAGCCCACCGCGCAGACAGAGAGCCGAGGAGGCGGAGCAACGCCGTGACAGAGCCGTAGCAATGATTGCCCGAGATGTAGGTGGGAATCTAGTGGCCAGAGGCGGAGCCGAAGGGAGGGTGGAGCTGAAGGGGTGGAGGGCCGGAGTGTAGCGGACGGTCCGCAAGTCTGCAGCAGAGGCGTGGTGAAGTCCAACCCAGGGGGAGCTGCCTGACAGAGGGAGCCCAGCGAGGCCGAATGGCCGATGGTTCATGCCCGAAACGAGGGTGGGAGGAGCACAGGCGCAAGTGTCAGGACGGCGGGACGAGGTGGAACAGAGCCATCCAAGGCTGGAGGCGGAGCCACAGACTCCTCAGGTCCAGGAAATGAAGACTTCCAGCATGCCCGAGATGAAACCCCACCACTGAGAGGAGGTGAAATAGAGGAACTGACAGGGGACAGAGTTGACTGGACAGCAGGAATGGCTGAGGGCTGAGGAGACTGAAGAAATGGAGAGGAGAGGAGAGGAGAGGAGAGGCTGGGCAGGACCAGTGAGTCAGACAGATGAACAGAATCTGGCAGGCTTAGGGGAAGTAAAGTCTCTAACTGTCCAAACTGAAAAATAATGTCCATGTCCAACACTCACTCACTCTCAGCATCCATACCCTTGAATTCCATGAGAATGGCTGGACACTGAGTTGGGAGTGGGGCTGGTGTCATCATCCACAAGGCAGATGGTGAAGGCAGATCCTCAAGAGCTCAGCACCCATTCCACATAAGTGGTGAAGCTCCCTCGATGACCCTCCCTGGTCAGCTGTGCTTGTGTGGCGGTGTTCAGACCAGTGTGCAGGAACGAGCACAGGCAGTCATCCAGGAAGGTGGTCTGATGGGCGAGAGAAATTCCTCCACATGCTCCTCGAGGGAGGGTTCCCCTGCTCAAGGCACATATATATATATATATATATATATATATATATATATATATATATATACTGTATACACACACTACCATTCAAAAGTTTGGGATCAGAACGATTTGTACTGTTTTATAAAGGAGTTTCGTAGCTCATCAAAGATGCTCATCAAAAGAAATTAAAACTTTTATTCAGCAAGGATGAGCTCATCAAAGCTGCATTTATTTGATCAAAAATACAGGAAAAAAATTAAATATTGTGAAATATTATTATGATGTAAAATGATGTCTTTCTATTTTAATATACATTAAAATCTAATTTATTCCCGTGATGCAAAGCTGAATTTTCAGCATCATTACTGCAGTCTTCAGTGTCACATAATCCTTCAGAAATCATTCTAATATGCTGATTTATTATCAGTGCTGGAAACTGTTGTGCTGCTTAGTATTTTTTTTTTAGAACCTGTGATACTTTTTTCAGAATTCTTTGATGAATAAAAAGTTAAAAATAAGAGCATTTATTTAAAATAGAAATCTTTTCATACATTTTTATTCTTTCTTTTTACTTTTTTTAAGAAATTAACTTTTGTTCAGCAAGGATGTGTTAAATTGATAAGAAGTGATGGCAAATATTTATATTGTTAGAAAATATTTATATTTTGAATAAATGCTTTTCTTTTTAACTTTTTATACCTCAAAGAATCCTGAAAAAAGTATTGCAGTTTCCAAAAAAATATTTGGCAGCACAACTGCCAACATTGACCATTCTAATAATAAATCAGCATATTAGAATGATTTCTGAAGGATCATGTAACACTTTATGCTGGAGTTATGACTGATGGAAATTCAGCTTTGCACCACAGAAATAAATTATATTTTAAAGTGTGTTAAAATAGAAACCATTATTTTATATTGCAATAATATTTTTGTTTTTTTCTGTGTTTTTGATCAAATATATATATATATACACTGTAAAAAGATTACTGTGAAATTTACAGCAACTCGCTGGCAGTAATGGGCAAGTTGCTGTAATATATTCTACAGTATGCTGACTGTAAGTTTAATCACAGTAACTAATAAATACTGTAATTTTTTATTACAGTAAAAATCACAGTACCATAATTGCAATCAGAGTAATAAAATGCTGTATTTTTTAACACAGCAAATATTATACTGTAATGAGCATTACTGCTTTAATTGTGTGTACTGTAAAATGAAGACACTGTTTTTGCCACAAAAATAACATTTATTGACTTTAAAATGTGAAAATACATAAAAATGGCATTAAATAGATTTCAATTTTGTATTTTTCAGTCTGTAATTTTTTTTAATTTTGCATAAACTTAAAAATAGTATAGTTTTTAACTATAAAATCTTTTGTGACCGACTGTTCCAGTATAGGGTATATGTCAAACATCACATTACAAACCAGAAAACAGTTCTCATTTCTGCCGCTTGTCAGAGAAAGTGTTATAAAGTAAGACGATTATAAAATAACAGCGATATCTATTGATTTTATTTAGAGGTAAAAAGCTAACTTAGCTAAGTGATTTCAATATAATTTTTCAGACATCAATGAAAGGCATTTTAAGTAAAACAGCTCTATATGTAGCAAGTGCATACAGAAGGCCTAAACTGGATGCAATGAACCTGTTTTCTGGTTTCTGCATGCGACGTTCAGCATGAATCCTATTTTCTTTCCTGAAATGGACATGAGCTGGTATCGTCTTCCTGGGCTGGGCTCTTCTTCCCTGCAGTGATTAAAAATGTGTTATTAATGTAGAAGTGTATAAGCAAAACTGAAGGCTTGATGATAATATACACTACAAGTTGGATTGGCCAAATCAAATGATCCAATCAACATGCATTACAATGCATCACTTCTCTATGAACCAGTAATTCTCAATTCCTGTCTCAGGGGCCCACTGCTCTGCACAATTTGTATGTCTCCCTTATTTAACACACCTGATACAAATCATCAGCTCTTTAGGACAGATCTCCATAAACTGAACTGTGTTAGATACCACAACCATCTACCTCAATAAATATATATTTTTATTTTTACAGCTAAGAGCAGTTTAGAAATAAATCAACACAAATAATAAATAAAATAACAAACATGCAATGTGTGAAAATACATAGCATACAACAACTGAAAAATAGGGCACAAAAAAATTAAACAGACAAAACAAGGGACACCCTTATGATGCCACACCAAACAAGGACATGCCATTCTGAGCATTAATGTATGGCAGAAATGAACGGCGACGGCGCAGTTGACACATCGTAGCAACCAAAGCACAGTCTATGATTCAGTATTGGTCTGAGGCTATTTCACCTGATGCCTGACTGATTGTGAAGAGCTTAGTCCTGACGCGGTTTTGCTGAGTATTGAAGCCGTTTAGTCTGTGGCGTGATGCCATTTTAACTGATATCTGAGTAACGTTACTGACGCAGAGCTCTGGGGATGTCCTAAATTGTGCCCTGTGCGGTGAATATAGTCCTCTGAAAAATTTCTTGCAGTTTTGAAGTCTTACCTGTTGCTGTGTTTTCTTGCAGTTTTAAAGCAATATCCTCGCGCAGTATCTATCAAGAGAAAACGAATACACGGCTTCAAACTACATTAATGAGGAAAAAAATAACTTAAATGATTTTAGCAAATGGCTGCAATATAACACAGAGTGAAAAATTTAAGGGGATCTGAATACTTTCCGTACCCACTGTATATATAAGTTCAGAGGGAAATGCATAGGCATATTCACTGTGAAAACATATTTGTACAGGTCTTTGTTGATGTGTGATTAACAGCCAGCTGCAGCTGTGTTTCCCCTTTTCAGATAGGATCAGACAGTGCTACGTTTGTCTCAGAGTCGCAGAGAAATATGACTGGATATTTGAAAAATGCAGAAATATGACAGTTCTGGAGGCGCTGTCGCATGGCTTCATGTCTTCATATGGCTCACTGCCAACTGTCACCCCCTACTGCGCCTGAAAATGAACTTTCTAAATCTATATTTAGGCTGGAACGAGATCATGTCGCGCATATTTCTGTTAGCTATCTCAATCCTTTCGAACATATTTTCGGAGCAGTTAATGTCACTGATGGGATCTGGTTGAAATGTGTGTGTGGTGCTTTAAAAACCTCATTTTAAATTGGAAAGATGATTACATAAAAGTCGTTATCTATGAAATCGAAGGTTTAATAGGATCTCAAGTCACAGGAGTTTCAGGGATGCATATATAAAATAAGTTTTGAATATCAACTTGCTTATCTTTGCTTCATATCATACAGTTTGATAAAGAGAGGTGTTATTACTTCCATGTGCAATCAAACTAAAGAGTTTCACCTTGTGGACGATAATATGGGCGGAAAATCCTGAAAAACTGATCAAACTGACAAAACTGTCATCTGCCTTTAAATCTGAATAGAGATGTGTTGTGTTTGATAGAACTAGGTGTTTTTTCACTCTAAGGAACTGCATTATAATGAGTTCTCACACAGACTCATAGAGAGGGTCGATCTACATTCATTGGCATGAACTAACAGCTGTGGTGAGCTGACATTTACTTACCCACATACAGGAATCATTCCATAGGCTCACAGATAACAGTTGGTACAGAAAATGATTTTATCAACTGTTTGCATCAGAAGTGACTACCCTGTTTGGACATTTATGTAATAAAAGCTGAAGAATGTAGTGCAAAGCAAAATATGCTCATCAAGAAGTTAGCCAAAGCCATGACAGCTTCATTTAGTTAATTTTGTTTCTGTTGGGGCTGACACATGGAATCAAAAATGACCCCTCCAGTAACCCGTCACTCACATGAAACAATCACAGCAATTAGCAAACAACATTGACCCAATCAATTCCCAATTGACAAATTCAAAAAAAAAATGTCTCTCTCTTTTGAGAAGCCAGTTCACAGGACATAAGATACAATACCAGAGCAAAGACAGTCACACATTCCATTTCATCCAGAATTTAATGTAAAAAAAAATCATTCATAACTCATTCACACCTTTTTTTGTCTCATATACCCCCACAGCTCCATCAATAAGGCCTAAACACTGATACCAAACCAGAAACTTGTGCCCTTCTATCAGAGCCGGCACCAGCGCAGCACTGATGAGGGGGCGGCTGAGGTAACGAAAGGGGGTGATGACATAGCACAAAGTAAAAAATAAAAACATATATGGCCCATTCACGTATTTGTCGGGTATTTATTAGAATACTGGGTTTACACAGATAGTGTTTTGGTCGCGAGACAGGTCAGTGGATGTTTTTTTTTTTAACCACAAGGTCTAGAGACGTGTTTTTAGAAGCTGAATTTCTTTGAACTTGAGCGCCGTGTTTTAGAATGATAGTATTATGCGCGACAAGCTGCTATAAAGACCTGAGACGAGCGCAGCATTCAAACACAAATTCAAAGATGTCCGTAACGCATTTAGTTTGAAATACAATGGAAAAGTACCACAGTGGAATGAAAAATGCGTTCTTTGTGAATGACCCTACTAAAAGATACTTAACAAATACAGATGGCAGAGTAGCTATTGAATAAAACAAAATCGCATAGGCAACAAATTCGAAAATCTGACAAAATAATAAATAGAATATAGAATAAATATAAATAATATGTCTTAGGCAGCAGCTTTACCACAAATACAGACAAGTGATACCACCACAACCACCTGAAATACTTAACTGGCTCTGCTTTACAATGAAACACAAGCTTATTGCGCCCAATTCCCTGACATAACACATTCATTGCGACCAGTGTTCGAACTATACAGTGGACTTTGGGGGAGCCCACTTGTTGTTGTTTTTATAATGGGGGGGTTCGAGCGCCACCCACAAATAGTCTATAAACAGAGCATCAGGCTGTCTTTGAGTTCACATGAACAACAGTTAAAGTTACTCGTCGTCAGACTGTGTGTATCCCCGCTCGTGATGTAGCGTGGGCAGGGAGGAACACACCGTCTGTAACGCGATCTACTTTCGCCCTTTTTTGTCTTTTGCTTAGACATTTCTTTTTTCTTTTTTTTTTTTTTGCTGGAGCTTATTTTTTCAGACAACAATAAATAAGACTCACAGAACATAAATCGTGACCGACACACACAGAGAGCTTCGCTGAATGACAGAAAGCTAGCGCCGGCGGCACCTCATGTGCTTTTAAAGCTTCCTGGTCATGACGTCACCCGCCGCGCACGTCTCGCCCATCGTTCGACTGATTACACATATGATTCAGAGCTTGGTATCGCTGAAGGCGTTCCCCTAGCATTTTCCGACGCAGCTCGAGTTCCCGAAGGGGAACTGCAAATAACATGCCTTACCTTAACACAGAATCGACCACAGAGTCCAACGTTTATATTTTTTCTACGAATCTTTGAGTTAACATGTACTAAACATGAGTGGAATTTGCAACGCAGCGCCCCCTCACCTCGATGCTCATGACAAGAATAGCATGTGTAGTTATCTTTATTGAAGTGAATTAGGTTTAAATCGCCGTCATGCATGAATGAATGATATTATTGCAATTTTACACATAATAACCCACGATGATCACATTACACAAAACTGAAATTGCACGTCAAAATAACACATTGTCAATCTTTTTTGAGAATCCCAAAATTTCACAAATCACGTTTTCAAGGGAGCCCATGTCTTATTAAGGGGAGCCGAGCTCCCCCTAGCTCCCCTGTAGTTTGCACCCTGATTGCGACCTATTTAACAGATGCATTATTTTAAGTTAGAACAACTTGAACAGCAACAATCAATAACAATACAACAAAATAATCAACTAACTACGACCATCTAGCCCTTTATTAAACATTAAAGAATTATTTCATCATACCTTTAGCTTACTCAGTAGTGCTGCATTCTTAGTTGAACCGCTTGCGCGGAAAGTTTGTGTGTCAGATGTAACAATTAAAATGCGACTGTGAAATGGACTGTCCCAAATTGTTGCTAGAGCATCATATTAATGCTAGAAAGCCTATGCATTTGGCAACTGTATTTTTTTAATAAACCATGATATTTCATAAATATTATCTATTTTCACACTCATCTTGAGTGATGTATATATATATATATATATATATATATATATATATATATATATATACATACAGTATTTACTCACTTATTTTTTAAATATTTTAAATTTTATTTATACTCACATCACTGAGTATCACCCATGATATCACAACATTTTTACAGTTGTTTATGAGAAGACCATCTAAAGATTTCTGCAGTATGTCAGCTGCAAAAAAAAAGGTCTATTAAATATGTAAGATTAGGTCCACAAAGTGTCGGGAAAGTCGTTACATTATTTATTGAAGAGTCCAGTGTTGGAATTTTCTAGGCATTTTGATGTGATTAAAACATTTTGAATAAAATTCCCATTATTTTTCTACTATCTACATACTATTTAAAATGAACTGAAAAAACACCCGACATTAATCACAGTTAATTATTTTGTTGTATTAACAGCTCTTACAAATTTACGCATAAATTCACCCAAAAATTTAAATTCTAATTTACTTACCAAAACATTATTAATGTTAATGTTAGAGACTGTTAATGTGGAACATGAAGATACTTTGGGTTTTTTTTTTCTTTTCTTTTTCTTTTGGTTCCCAATGTTTTTTAAATATATTCTTTTTTTTTGTTTGTTTGTTTTTCCGAAGATAGAAAGTCATGCAGGTTTGGAACAATGCAGGAATTTTCATTTTTGGGGTATTATCATATTACCATTTTAAGTCAAAATAAATTTTTCGATTATAGATTTAATTGAAATCTTTCCAAGCTCCACTGGAACATGCTTAAGTTCCCATTGGGGGTACCGGGGCATGAGAATCAGTTATTTGGACCACCAAAATAACAACCAACAGACCAACTAAAGAGGAGCCTTTTAGTCACATTTTGGTATTATTTTTGTAATATTGATGTGACAAGGGACAATAACCACCAATACTAGAGTCTCTTAAATATGAGTTACATACCAAAGTTTAAGACTCATGTTTTTTCAAATCCCAAAATCCTTAATAATGAGCAACAGGAAGCACCTCACACACACACACACACACACAAAACAATGAGGTTGTAAAGAAAATGAAAAAACAAAAAGAAGAAAATAATATTAAAATTCTTCTATTTCAAAATGTCACGTTGCTAGTGTTACTAGCAATTTCTGAGAGAAAATTGCTTCAACATCAAATTTTTCGTAAGGCAGAAAAATCTTTTTAAAAGCTCTTGCTGAAAATGAATCATATTTACATCACTATAATATGTTCTAGTATTGTTTTGTTTGTCTGTTTTGTCCTTCTGTGCTGTTGAAAATCCAAGAGAAACTCTGTCTTTCAGAGACATTCTGTTATCATCAGCTTCAGTTCCCATTATCCCTGTCCACTTCACATGAATCATGATCTGTTATACACAGATCTGAGAGTCCTCAGAGGACAGACACAAAGTGAGTTTGAAGATTTGAGAATACATAAATCCCAATTTTTAGACAACAGCCTTTTCAGGCTCAGATTGTCATAATTTGGTGGCACAGATGCAAAAGAAAATTGTAGGAGTTTCAATTTTGGCTCAACGCAGTTGGGGGTATTGTGAAATTGGACATCAACAGATCACATAAAACATTTTCTCAGAGGAGGTGACCGTGAAAGTGTGAAAACAAATGCTACATGCTTTGTGGAGGGAGCTGTTGATCATTTGTGCCATCTTTTTTTTTTTTTTAAAGCAGACTTCCAAACAAGCCAAAAGACAAAGGATAGGTGATTTTTTTAAATAAAATGCTTCAACAATTTTTAATAATTGAATGTTAATTTGTGGATTTTGCTGTTTGTTGTTGTCCTCTACCCTGGACAAAATTGGATTTGTTACGACTGGCTGGTCTTAAAGTTAACGAAGACCAGCTTTTTTCAGTTCTTTTGATTCGCATAGAGACACTGAGACACACACAAATCCACATACACATACCGCTACAGTCTTTAATGAATGAAAAAGAAAATGAAGTTGTCTCTCATGGTGAAGGTTTCCTCTGGCTGGTACCATCTATCTTTAACCCTATAAAGTTTACTGTATCATAATTGATACACACATTTCTACAGCCTTTAAATGAACAGCATGATCAAAACTTTGCTGGAAAACCAATCTACTACATACCTTCTGTCGTCTGATTGATAGTTTATACTTTTTTTAGCAAGTAAAAAGCCTTTTATTCTAATCTAAAAACGTCCATCTTTGGGTTGTGGTTTAAATGTCTTTTTGCTGTGAAATCTTTACAGATTTTTTCTAAATTAAACGTATTAATTTTTATATTGTTTGTAATATTTCAAAATGAACATTTACTGGACTGAAGCAAATTAGGTTTACTTGATTATCCATTTTCAAATTTTGGATTATCCATCCATCAAATTTAATCAAGTATGTATCAAATATGATGCATCAGGCTTTTGGAGAACATTCATTTGATCATCTCTCAATCATCATTGTAATAAATTGCCTTGTATGTTTTGCCTTACAGAGTTCAAACTTATCTTACTAAGACATATTATTGAGCGATAGTGAGTGACAGCTGATATTTATATGCATTTTTATGTAAGTAGTCTGTTATACTGTTATAAAGATATCACTGATTTACAGTACAAGCTCTCAGAATTTCACCTTACATTTTAGACATATAAATATCAGCAACTGCACCAAATTGCATATTTTGCTCAATTTGGGACTCTGAATAAAATTAAGGCGTTTTTTTTTCCTCCTTGAGTATGAGCTCCATATTCTTACTATATGAATCATAAAAGCTTGATATATCAAAATACTGTTATTTCATATGCCAGGCTTTACAGATTTAAATAACAGCAAATTATATAAATGAGATCAATAAGGACTGTGCGAACTCAACTGCTTCATGCATCTGCATCCTTGAGCTGATTTGTTGATTGGATTAGCTGAAAAAGATTCTGTTTGGCTGTGATACATACATGTGTATCAATCAATGTGTATCAATAACCAGTGTGAGTAAATGAACACTTTTTTATCTTGTACATTGAACAACTCAAAATTTGCCTTTGTGTTGAATCCTCACAGAGCGTGAAGATCCTGACCTACAGAGAGCCTCAGAACCCCGAGTACAAGGACTTTGTGTCCAAACTGAAGACAGATGCCATGGACATGTTTAACTTCAGCGTAGAAGATTCTCCGGTAAGAGTTCATCAAACTACTACTAAACAGTGATATTAACTAACAAAAATAATTGGCCATTTGCAATACTTGTAAAAAAGAAGTACACTTTAGTATAGTTTTAAAAAGAGTACTTATTACTAAATTTTTGAGACCATCTCTTGAGACCAAACCACTGGAATGAGATTTATTTTCTGAAATTCATTCCTGGTGAGTTTTTGAAACCACATGGTTCCCATGTTGAATGAATAACAATCCACTGCACACATAAGACCCCAGTGACTTTGAAGTGTATAAAAGAATGCAAATGGTTTCTCTGGCTTCTCCAAGACGCAGCACATTTCACCTTGTCTTGATAGATTACAGCTGCACACTAACTCTCAATTCACCTTTGGGATGTTTCTCATGAAGAATTACCCCAAGGTTTAGACAATAAGAATGAATTGCGCCTGCTGATAGCATTGTTTACTTGTATGCGTTTTCTACATTGTTTTAGCCCCCAATTCACTAAAGTAATTATGTAAATCAGATACAGGCACAGACCTACATCATTAGTGTTGATTGCAATTTGCACAGGGCAATTTCTCAGCATTCAAGCAGGCTGTGAAAGATGCTGCAAACTCCAGACACCTGAATTGATTCTTTAAATGCCAAAAGTAGTGGGACTGATAGCATGCATCAGCATGTGTGCGATCCACCGGTCCAAATTTAATAAGAATGAGTGGGAAAATATATGTCCGAACAAGCAATCTCTGCTGGAGTGATGAAACAAAATGCAATGACCCACGCAGCTTTCACACCACAGACTGAGAATATAAGCTGCAACTTCAAGTGCCAAGCACAAACGGTCACCAGCATGAACCACGGAAATAAAATGTGGTTGAATCCAAAATTGTACATTATGGACGTATGTCCCATAAGACATAGTCGCAAAAGAACAAAGCAGACAGTTGTGAAACATCCAGGCCAATAGGTGTCAGTATAGAGTCCATTTGCTACTATTGAAATGAACTTGTACTACTGAAATGAATGAGACACAGTTAAATGCAAGCACTGCTACTGAATAAGGTATGTCCTCTTTTGACCCGACATGTCCTGACTGGGATTTCTAAATTGCTTAAAATGTATGGGTTTTGGTTTTGTTTTGCTATTGACGTGCTCTTTACAGTCTTCATAAATGATATACAGTATACACGTATTTGTATCGCTTTGACCGTTCTCTGTAGATCCCACCTTCTTACATGCCATGATTGGTTGATTATGTACAAAACTACTTTTAAGCCATTACCTTCAGCAATGAAGAAAACAATAGGAAAACAAAGCCAAAACCTGGACATGTTAGGCAATTTAGAAAACCTGGCCGAGACATGTCCAGGAAAAAGAGAATATATGTTCACCCTGTTACTGAATGCACCTTTAAATAAAAATCTGTTTACTAATTAAACTGAAATAATGCAATGTTAATTGCGCAAGGCATGCTTAGGAATCTGGTGCATTTTATATTAGCCCTCATTTACATAGAAATATGTAAAACAATATTTACATAAGTATTTTGCTCAGACTTCATTTAAAAATGATTGCTGCAGCCCATATCAGCCCGGTTTAGGTTTAGGCTTGCTTCAGAAGGGCTAGGGTCTGATTTATGACATCCTGTTGTCTTTGGCCTCTGTGGAATTTTTGTGACTCCTCGTGCCTCAACTCGGTTTTGACCAAATCTTAGATTGTCTGATTCGGTCTGATATCCTACATTATTATTTATATGTTTTACACCTTTTTGTCTGAAACTCGTGACTTCTTCCATTGAACACAAAAGGAGAAGTTTAGCAAAAAAGACCAAGCTGCTGTTTTCCATGCAATCTCAATTATGCCAAAATATTTTAAGTAGGGCTGTCAATTTAACAGTTGCCATTGCAATTAATTTGGTGCAATTAATAAAATTGCACCTAATTTAGAAAATGCATTTAAATGATCCATGTATTAAATTCACCCCTCCCTTCCCAGACCTGTAATGCATCTCTATATTTCATACAGTTGCTGAAAAATATGATGCATGACGACAACTGACAGAGTGATATAGCCTATTAGAATGCAGTTATATGCTTCAAAAATTCAAGATATGAGGGCAAATTTCCCCTGTATGGGTTTTTGTCTTATAATAATATCATATGAATCATAGATTAGCAATACCACAAGAGCAAGATTGACGTTTAGTTTTTGTTTAGTTTTTTTCGCTCCAAGCAATAGTGGTGTTTTGTTACTGATTGAAATTATGTTTTTGAATGAATCGTGTGAGCCAATAATTCAATGACCCATTCATAAAGCCAGTCACTTGCTTAGTTTCTGAATGAATCAGCAGTTGAACGAATCTGTTGAATGACTGACTGAATGACTCACTCATCAAGACGGTAACTTGCCTCCACGGTCCGTGTACGGTCCATGCACCTTTTGCTCATTTTGTTTTCTACTAAATAAAGAGAAATGAGAAATAGTCTGATTTTTGTTTTCTTAGTTTTGTATGAGAAACGAAAAAATGAAACTTTAGCTAGATTTTTTGTATTTTTTGATCATGGGTAAAAAATGATATTATGCTTTAATATTTGTTTCACATGAATGGGTAGCCCTGAAGCGCTCCTTTTCAACTCATGTTTCTACTGCCTGTCCCATCACACAGAAGAAGAGTTCATCTGATGTACCTTTCTGCAAATTAGTCACAATAACATTTCTTCATACGTCATACAACAAAACGTTACAAATCGCTTTTGTAAATACAACGTTACAAAATGATTTTGGTGTGCTTTCTGCCATCTCGATCTCCGTGAACTTCTTTCTGAAACGAGCCTCAAAAATGAACCAAAACTCAGTGAATACTTGCCTCACAGACATGAGAAATAAGCCTATTGAAAGCTTGAAATGTCTACTTCTAAATGAAACCATAGAAAACAAATATTTTCTGTTTAATTAATTCATATAAAACCAAGGAGAGGTACAGTTTAATGCATCAAAAAATAAATGACTGAAGATCACACACTTTCGTACTTTCAAGTCGATCTGAACACAACAAACTCACACAGGAACATGTGCCTTATTGCTAGAAAACGCATGACAAAAAAAAACAATAAATCAGCTCATGCTCATCAGCAACATGTTTGATCTCTTCTAACTGGATGAAATCATAGTATGAATCTAAAAAAAAGGAATCTATGCATAACTTGATTATACACTATTTGATTTTCTGTGAGGTCTGTCAACTCTTCCAGTCTGTAAATCGGGGCAAAAATCTGGCCAAAAGTCATGCAGTATATTCCAGCCTTTAGTAACAAACATTCCCACATGTAGATTTACCACCCTGCCTGTGTGTGAACTACAGTCAACATTGCCAAGACTCATTAGCAATGCCTGGAAAGAGTTGCAGCTATGTTTCCATAGATAACTATTAGATGAGATGTGCTGCACGCTGTATGCACAGTCAAATTATTTGCTGGAAGTCTAATAAGGTGCCTGCAACTCTTCTCACTGTTCTGTCATCTGTTGTTCTAGTCTGTTAGCCTGATGCATCCATCCATTTCCCCAGGGTAGTGAGCTCATTTGGAAGGTTCCCTCTGCCGTCAGCTCACACGTGTCTCTCTCTCCAATTAGTTCACACGTGTCTCTCTCTCCAATTAGTTGTTCCTTTCACTGCCACCATATTATTACAGCCAAACAAATGCTCTTTCTCTCTATTTCGTTGTCCGATATATATATACTGTATATATATATATATATATATATATATAATTCAATGATTATATTTTAAATAGTAATTACAAGTATTAAATGGATAAAAAATTAAAGGGGGTACATGGAGATCCCCCCAGTGGAGCGGTCAGTTGCGATGCAATTGTGTCCAAAAACCGCTTCCACCTGGCAGGGAAAACCGTGTCTCCCTTCCCGGGCTTGTAAGTACTAATCCTGCCTCTGCCCTGCACGCTATGGTATGGTGTTGCTTCAGGTCCATCAGGCTAAAGCACTGAAGTACCTGTACGAGGCTGGTCATGACCCGGCGGTTCTGAAAGAGCTACCGACGGCAACTGACCTCGCGCGTCGAGCAATGAAGGTCACTGCGCGTTCGCTGGGCCGTGTGATGTCCACGCTCATGGTCCAGGAATGCCATCTCTGACTGTGTCTGGCCGACATGAGGGATGCCGAGAAGATCAGGTTTTTAAATGCCCCCGTGTCCCAGACCACCCTTCTTGGCGACACGGTCGAGAGCTTTGCCCAGCAGTTCTCTTCTGCACAAAAGCAGAGGCCATAAAACATATCCTGCCCTGGCGGACAGCTGCTGCCTCCACCCGACCTCCGGCCGCAGCGCCTCAGTTGCTTGTCGCCAAGGGCGATCTACTGCGTCCACCCCCGCGCTACAGCAGCTGCCTCCAGCTAAGCAGCGCCGTGGAGCCGGTCGTGGCCAGGCTGCCCAGCCTGTCCAGGCCCCCGTCAAACCTGGCGGCAAGTGGAAAGTTAAGAGGCCCTGAGACAGGCAACCCAGAGATGGAGGAAGCAGCTCTTTAAGAGATAGTGATCGCACCACTCCCTCCCTCGGAGGAGAGCCGGGAGGAGAATCTTTTGTTTAGTTTTCCTTCTGTTCTGAAATTCTCGACAAAAGAGCAGTTTCCTCTATCTCTGGGTCCCATGAGGGCACGGAAAGTAGTGCAGAACCATACCACTCTCATCCTCTATCGCCAACGGGCAGCAGTGGGTGGTTCGAGAGTGCAATCAGACCTCCTTGTGCACCCTCTGCCCAACCGTGGAACCAGTTAAATGATGCACTGCACACTCAGACCCTGCTTCAGGCCTCCACTGAGCCCCCTGAGCTGGGTCCCTGTGTTCCACCTCACTGCCCCACTGCAGGGATGTCTGTGGTTCTGCTGGTCCCACTTGCACATCCCACTTGCACAGTCTCTGAGAGCCTGGTTAGCACTCCCTTACCTGTCTCACTGGCTCCTTCAGACCATAAGACTCGGCTATATGTTTCAATTCACCCAGCGTCCCCCCAAGTTCAGGGACATCCAGTTAACATCAATGAAGTCTGACAATGCTCATGTCTTGCGTGCGGAGATCGCAGTCGTACTGGCGAAGGACGCGATAGAGCCGGCCCCTCCAGCCAATATGAAGGCAGGGTTTTACAGCCTCTACTTCATAGTACCCAAGAAAGGCAGTGGGTTACGGCCAATTTTGGACCTACAAGTTTTGAACCAAGCCCTTCTCAAGCTACTTTTCAAAATGTTGACACAGAAATGCATTTTCGAATGCATCTGTGCCCGATATTGGTTTGCAGCGACCAACCTGAAGGACACGTATATTCATATCTCGATTCTCCCTCAACACAGGCCGTTCCTGTGCTTTGCATTGAGGAACGAGAATATCAGTACAAGGTCCTACCCTTCGGTCTGTACCTGTCTCCCATGTCTTCATGAAAGTCATTGAGTCGGCCCTTGTTCCCATGAGCGAATGGCGTTCAGCATTCGCATTCTCAACTATTTTGATGACTGGCTCATACTGGCACAGGCACGGGATCAGTTGTGCGAACACAGGTATCTGGTGCACAACCACCTCAGCCAGTTAGATCTTTTGGTCAACTGGGAAAAGAGCAAACTCTCCCCTCTGCAGAGGATCTCTTTTCTCTGTATGGAGCTAGATTCGGTCGAACAGAAAGCATGCCTCACAGAGGAATGTGCTTAGTCAGTGTTGAACTGCTTGAATTCATTCAAAGACAGGACAGCATTCCCAATGAAGCTGTTTCAGAGGTTCCTGGGGCATATGGCAGCTGCAGTGACAGTCACACTGCTGGGCCTGCTTCATGTGAGACCGTGTCAGCACTTGCTCCAAGGCTGAATGGGCATGGCAACGTGGCATTCACCGGGTATAAATCGTAGTCAAACCCTGCGTTCCTTAGAGCAGGAGTGCCACTAGAGCATGTATACAGGCATACTGTGGTACACACGGATGCCTCTGCCACCGGCTGGGGGACCACATTCAACGGGCAGGTAGTGTCAGGTGTTTAAATGGGTCCCTAAATGCATTGGCACATCAACTGCCTCGAGTTGCTAGCAGTACGTGCTTTGGGCCGCCTGAAAGGGCAGCTACGCTGCAAGCACATATTGGTCCATATGGACAACACTGTGACCGTTGCTTACATCAACCGGCAAGGTGGTGAGCGACTCAATCATGCAGCCAACAAGCTCTCATGAGCTGTGCTCCCGGGAGAATGGAGACTCCATCCCCAGACGGTTCAGCTGATTTGGAGATGTTTCGGAGCCACTCAGGTAGACCTGTTTGCGTCTCCGGAAATCGCTCACTGTCCGGACCTCTGGAAACTCCATGTCTGGTCCCTGGATGGGGCAAGTAAGTTCTAAGTGACCTACCCCAGATGGTAGCAGATACCATCTCTTCGGCATGAGCACAGTCTACAAGACATGCTTACACCTTGAAGAGGAACCTGTTCATCGAGTGGTGTTCTTCTCACCGAGAGGACCCCCAAAGATGCTCGATCAAAGCTGTTCTTTCCTTCCTGCAGCATGGGTTCGAGCAGAGGCTGTCCCCTTCCACCCTCAAAGTATTTTCTGCTGCAATTTCTGAATACCACGACCCCATAGGAGGCAAGTCTGTAGAGAAGCACAACCTAGTCATCAGGTTCCTTAGGGGGTGAGAAGGGTTAAATCCTCCTCGCCCTCCCTCCATACCCTCTCTGGACCTGAGTTTGGTGCTGAGTGCACTTCAGCAGGTCCCATTTGAGCCCTTGTAATCAGTTGAGCTGAAGATTCTATCAATGAAGTCTTTGCTCCTGTTTGCTTTGGATTCCATCAAGAGGGTAAGGGGACCTGCAGGCATTTTCAGTCTACGAATCGTGCCTAGAGTTTGGGACAGCTGACTCCCATGTAATTCTGAGACCTCAGCCCGGCTACATGTCCAAGGTTCCTACCACTCCCTTCAGGGACCAGGTGGTGAACCTGCAAGGACTTCCCCCTGGAGGAGGCAGACACAGCCCTAGCTTGGCTCTGTCCCATCTGCACTCTGCGACTGTACGTAGACCGAACGCAAAGCTTCAGGAGATCAGAGCAGCTCTTTGTCTTTTACGGAGGCCAACAGAAGGGAAAGGCAGTGGATGGCCCACTGGATAGTGGATGTTATCGCCTTGGCTTACCAAGCACAAGGCGTGCCCTGCCCGCACAGGTTGTGAGCTCACTCTACCAGAAGTAGTGTCCCCATCACTATACTGGGGCATTAGGACCCACACAGACCACATGGTGAGCACCCCCTGCTGGCCTCACTAACACCTCTTCCAACAGCAACCTAGTTTTCCCAGGAGGTCTCCCATCCAGGTACTGACCAGGCTCAACTCTGCTTAGCTTCAGTGGGCAACCAATCTTGGGCTGCAGGGTAATATGGCTGTGGCAATCCCATATGATGGCTGTGGGATCCCATATGTGTATTCTTCCACGGTATAGCTTCTAAACCCGTGTCTTCCCATAGCAGTGCCTGCTTTGCCGTCTCTGAAAAGGTGTAGCTGCCCTAACTTGACTTCCACATGCAGTACGGCCCTACTGGGTTAGTCCATATGTGTAAATTCCACTTAGAACCTCCCTGTTAAGGATGTGGCTTCCCCAGCATTAGCTTCTAAACCCGTGTCTTCCCATAGCAGTGCCTGCTTTGCCGTCTCTGAAAAGGTGTAGCTGCCCTAACTTGACTTCCACATGCAGTACGGCCCTACTGGGTTAGTCCATATGTGTAAATTCCACTTTCCCCAGCATTCATTTTCCAGTGGAAAGGGCACGCTTTCCCAGTGTGTTCCAAGTCTCACTGAGTGGGTTGCATGCCATAATGTAATTGAGTGTCCATGATTGTGCCGCGCTCTCTCAGGTGTGTGTTTGTCTTCTCAGAGTTATGGGACGTTCGTGCACATGTTTTTGATATGTAACAGAGGTTGGGCTCACAGGGATGCAGGGTTTGAATCTAGTATTTTGTCATTTACCAGTACTAAAAACATAGCTGTACCAAAGATATTATGTGGTATAAAGCCATAATTTTGCAAATTTCAACACCTGATGGCAATGTGACATACCATAGACTTCTGTTGTTTTTTATGTTCAGCTATAAATAAACTAACACTAACAGAAAACTTCCTGCATTTTTACAATTGTTAAAAAACAATTCGTTTTTATACAGAGGACATCCCCAAAGGAGTTATTGGAAGGTTTTGTCACATTTAGCTCACTTCTGAGTACAAATTAATCTCTTACATATGGTTAAGTTGGTACACACACACGCGCATGTTGGGTTTCCATGTTTTATAGGGACATTCCATAGACGTAAGAATTTGTATATTATATAAGCTGTATTTTCTTTCTCATTACCCTAAACCTACTCACCACACAAAATTTTCTGCATTTTTAGAATTTCAAAAAACTTAATCTAGTATGCAGTTTTCCTTATGGGGAACAAAAAATTTCCCCACAAGGTCAAAATTTCAGTATATTAATATACTTGTGGAGACATTTGGTCCCTATAACATAGGGAATACCAGGACTACACACACACACACACCTATACAGCCCCAAAACCAAGCTCCTGTTTCTCAGTAAATGATGGATCAGTCAACCCTAGATTGGTTGAACAAAAGGGAAGTCATTTGTCTTAATATTTTGTTATTTGTTTATGATTGATACTCAAGTTAATTATCACCTACAAATTTCCAAAATTTGAACTGATGTTAATGAGAAGACAAGTGGAAGACAGGAGTAAAAAGATTTGCTTTATGTTTTGCTACAGTTTGAGAATTAAATATTCTGTTTTTTGTTGTTTTATGACTACATGCATGTACACACATGCATATATATATATTAACTAAAATGAGTAAGAGGTGTTTCTGTGGTGTTGTTTTTCTTAGTTGTTGGCATATTGCTAGTAGTTGGTAAAGTGTTCTGGGTGATTGTGAGATGGTTGTTTACGCAAGAAATGTCAATACATTGATATTACTTTTATTAGGCAACTCCAAATTTGACCTCTCAGGTCTTTATCACGTCTGTTTCACACTGCCTATGTTAGCGCTGCTTGTTAATTTATTTGCCTATATGAACAGGTTACAGCAATCATACAGAGATCATGAGCCGTGCAGTACTGCATAGCAGATGTACATAAGACATGACAAAAAACATGCTGAAATACATATTTAGATATTTGCAATATGTGACCCTGGACCACAAAACCAGTCTTAATTGTCAATTTTTCAAAATTGAGATTTATACATCATCTGAAAGCTGAATAAATAAGCTTTCCATTGGTATATGGATAGGACAATATTTGGCCGAGATACAACTATTTGAATATCTGGAATCTGAAGGTGCAAACAAATCAAAATATTGAGAAAATTGCCTTTAAAGTTGTCCAAATGAAGTTTTTTGCCATGCATATTACTAATCAAAAATGAAGTTTTGATATATTTACAGTAGGAAATTTGCAAAATATCTTCATGGAACATGATCTTTACTTAATATCCTAATGATTTTTGGCATAAAAGAAAAATCTATAATTTTGACCCATACAATGTATTTTTGGCTATTGCTACAAATATACCCCAGCAACTTAAGACTGGTTTTGTGATCCAGGGTCACATATATGGTTTTTATGAACTAATAGAATTATGGAATGAATTCACTCGTTGTGACAAAGAGACAACGTTCAGGCTTCATGCAAGTTAAACACAGTGAAAGGACAAAAATAATATTTTATTTAATAAATATGACTGAATTCAGATGTATATTAACTGTATATTCTGCACTTTAGGGTGTGGGTTCAGTTCTGAGAATTAGTGGTGCTCCTCCTCATGTAAATAACAAGTTTGAAATAGTTCTTAGTGACCAACTCCTTATCACCATTTTATAATGTATTTCCATTATCAAACAAATACTCCATGTGTTTAAATAAACACATGGAGCAGGAGAAACAGGATGCATTTCAACATATTTAGGAGGAATGTGTGATATTAAACAGTGAAGCAGAGGTGAGTCGAGCCACAGGAGAATGACGGACAACATTAGGAATGCTGCCATTTTTCTTAGCACACAGTCTTGTGTGGGTCATGGAATTACAGTCTTGCGATGCTGTCAACTTTTCTATCGCTATGATCTCTAGAGAGCTTGTAATCTAATAAAAGTAATCAAATTTAATCAAACCCCAGTTATTTAGAGATTTAATGCTAGTATGTCATTTGTGCACTTCCTCTCTTCCAGATGAATCTGATTTCTGGCTCATTCCACGATGGAGTCATGCTGTATTCTCATGCCCTAAATGAGACTCTGGATCGGTCAGGTGTGAGGCCCCCAGGGGACGTTATCAATAAGAGGATGTGGAATCGCACATACCATGGTCAGTTCTGCTTAAAGTCACATGTAGTCTCACATAGCCAGATTTTATGCCAAATGACAAAAAGGTCTGGGATACACTGCAGCTTATTCTGAGCGGGAAGAGACCATTTTGACCAATGTGTAACGTCACCAACCACTTCAATTTCATTCACATTCTCCAAGCACTTTCTGTTTTGCTTGGCTTTGCTTTTTTGTTTTTTGTTTCACTTCAAACAAAACAAAACAAACTTTATTTTGTTTGTTGTTTGCTTGTTTTCTTGCTGTTTTGAGTTTATTTTTAATTTTTTTATTTTGTTTTCCTTTTTTTGTATTTTTGTTTTGCTTTTCTTTGTTTTTCTTATTGTTTTGTTTTTTGCTTTGCTGTAGAGGTGGGAGAAAAATCTTTTTTTACGTAAAATGTGGTTCTATAAAACGTACATTTACGTACGTTTTTACAGGCACTAAAACGTACAATACTGACATATTTTCAGCCTCTAAACGTACAAAACTGACGTATTGACGACACCTAAAAAATAATCCTTATGAATATTGAAATCGCGGCATTAATTTTATTAGTTTTTAGTTGTCATATGAATTACCTTGTTTTCAATTGCATTATTAAATTGTTTACTCATTTACTTATGAAATGATAACATTTCGTTTTGTTGTGTGATTTCTGCTGCCAGCTCGTTTCCAAGAATATGCCTGCATAAACACGACTTTACTTTAAACCGTAAAATAAATAACATTTCTGCAATCGTTTAACCTTTACTTGTCATGTAAGGTTTACTTTGATTGTCATGGGCCACAAAAGGCGTTTTCTC
>NW_015505384.1:98166-114252 GCF_001515645.1 Sinocyclocheilus grahami
AATATGTGACCCTGGACCACAAAACCAGTCTTAATTGTCAATTTTTCAAAATTGAGATTTATACATCATCTGAAAGCTGAATAAATAAGCTTTCCATTGGTATATGGATAGGACAATATTTGGCCGAGATACAACTATTTGAATATCTGGAATCTGAAGGTGCAAACAAATCAAAATATTGAGAAAATTGCCTTTAAAGTTGTCCAAATGAAGTTTTTTGCCATGCATATTACTAATCAAAAATGAAGTTTTGATATATTTACAGTAGGAAATTTGCAAAATATCTTCATGGAACATGATCTTTACTTAATATCCTAATGATTTTTGGCATAAAAGAAAAATCTATAATTTTGACCCATACAATGTATTTTTGGCTATTGCTACAAATATACCCCAGCAACTTAAGACTGGTTTTGTGATCCAGGGTCACATATATGGTTTTTATGAACTAATAGAATTATGGAATGAATTCACTCGTTGTGACAAAGAGACAACGTTCAGGCTTCATGCAAGTTAAACACAGTGACAAGGACAAAAATAATATTTTATTTAATAAATATGACTGAATTCAGATGTATATTAACTGTATATTCTGCACTTTAGGGTGTGGGTTCAGTTCTGAGAATTAGTGGTGCTCCTCCTCATGTAAATAACAAGTTTGAAATAGTTCTTAGTGACCAACTCCTTATCACCATTTTATAATGTATTTCCATTATCAAACAAATACTCCATGTGTTTAAATAAACACGGAGAAACAGAGAAACAGGATGCATTTCAACATATTTAGGAGGAATGTGTGATATTAAACAGTGAAGCAGAGGTGAGTCGGAGAATGACAGAATGACGGACAACATTAGGAATGCTGCCATTTTTCTTAGCACACAGTCTTGTGTGGGTCATGGAATTACAGTCTTGCGATGCTGTCAACTTTTCTATCGCTATGATCTCTAGAGAGCTTGTAATCTAATAAAAGTAATCAAATTTAATCAAACCCCAGTTATTTAGAGATTTAATGCTAGTATGTCATTTGTGCACTTCCTCTCTTCCAGATGAATCTGATTTCTGGCTCATTCCACGATGGAGTCATGCTGTATTCTCATGCCCTAAATGAGACTCTGGATCGGTCAGGTGTGAGGCCCCCAGGGGACGTTATCAATAAGAGGATGTGGAATCGCACATACCATGGTCAGTTCTGCTTAAAGTCACATGTAGTCTCACATAGCCAGATTTTATGCCAAATGACAAAAAGGTCTGGGATACACTGCAGCTTATTCTGAGCGGGAAGAGACCATTTTGACCAATGTGTAACGTCACCAACCACTTCAATTTCATTCACATTCTCCAAGCACTTTCTGTTTTGCTTGGCTTTGCTTTTTTGTTTTTTGTTTCACTTCAAACAAAACAAAACAAACTTTATTTTGTTTGTTGTTTGCTTGTTTGCTTGCTGTTTTGAGTTTATTTTTAATTTTTTTATTTTGTTTTCCTTTTTTTGTATTTTTGTTTTGCTTTGCTTTTCTTTGTTTTTCTTATTGTTTTGTTTTTTGCTTTGCTGTAGAGGTGGGAGAAAAATCTTTTTTTACGTAAAATGTGGTTCTATAAAACGTACATTTACGTACGTTTTTACAGGCACTAAAACGTACAATACTGACATATTTTCAGCCTCTAAACGTACAAAACTGACGTATTGACGACACCTAAAAAATAATCCTTATGAATATTGAAATCGCGGCATTAATTTTATTAGTTTTTAGTTGTCATATGAATTACCTTGTTTTCAATTGCATTATTAAATTGTTTACTCATTTACTTATGAAATGATAACATTTCGTTTTGTTGTGTGATTTCTGCTGCCAGCTCGTTTCCAAGAATATGCCTGCATAAACACGACTTTACTTTAAACCGTAAAATAAATAACATTTCTGCAATCGTTTAACCTTTACTTGTCATGTAAGGTTTACTTTGATTGTCATGGGCCACAAAAGGCGTTTTCTCAGAGATGCTGTGACTGACAATAGAACTATAAAATACACCAAAAACGCAACATAATTACGAAATGAAGCAATTTTATTAGTGCGCTGTAATCCAAATCTTCCGAATCCATAGGGCTGCAAAGAACAGACCCAAATCCAAGCCTTTATTTGGCGATCTGCTTGCCTCTTCATCCCGAGCAGCGAGTCCAGTGACCGTGAGCAGCAAAGCCCGCGCTGAGTCTGACTGACACGCTCTTTACAAATTCAAATGTTGCGGCTTCAAATGACAGGTTTTACGGCAGGATAATCAAATGCTCATTGGCTCTCGCCTGCATTCGTCACAGATTGCAACATGCCGTGTTTCTGTGTTTGAATGATGCGCGCGCGCCTTCACGAGTTCACGGAGTGGATCAGGAAAATTATCTGGATAATATTTTCAACGATTAACAACTTAAATTCTGCTCTGGATCACACAAACCTACTGTATTCCGCCAGAGAGGACTGCGGGTGCAATGCATCGTCATTTGGATTACTTTTGGTACTCCTTTTGACATTTTTGCAATAAATAAATGATTGTATAATTGCATTTCTGTCTGTCATGTTTTTCTTATACAGTACAGAAATGTTTAGGTTTATAAGTAGGAGTGGAATTAGCGTTTGGTTTGGGGGTAGGTTAAGGGGTCTAAAAATCTAAATTGCGTATTGATAAAATGATAAAAATGCATTGATACGAATATCTTGATGATATAAATGATACTTAAATATTTGTACGTTTTTTAGCTAAAAAATACGTAGCGATTTGTACGTTTTAAACGTTGAAATACGTCTAAATTGTAAGTTTTCGCATTAATAAAAACGTACAAAAGTGCTTGTAAATTTGACGTATTAATACCTACGTATAAACATGAGACCAGGCTGGAATATGACACATATGTGAAACTCACGTACTGACAGACTTTCAAGTGTGCTTTGTGTTTGTTGTCCTGAAGCTCACGGCTCGGGTTAATTGCACCAGCATCTCTGAATACTTTTATGATACGAAATTGATGTAAACACAGTCAGTTATGTTTTCAGAACAGGACAAAACATCTGATATGTCGAAATAGATCTGTGCATTAGTGTGAATGCAGCCTATTGAAGCCGCCTCTGTCTATGATCTCATCAGTAATATTCAAACAGCAATAATGCTGAGGAAAAAAGAAAAACCCATAACTATGATTGTCTGTAAACATTCGGATACTTAAAGCATTCTCAGATATTTTGTTTATAACATTTCTGCAATCGTTTAACCTTTACTTGTCATGTAAGGTTTACTTTGATTGTCATGGGCCACAAAAGGCGTTTTCTCAGAGATGCTGTGACTGACAATAGAACTATAAAATACACCAAAAACGCAACATAATTACGAAATGAAGCAATTTTATTAGTGCGCTGTAATCCAAATCTTCCGAATCCATAGGGCTGCAAAGAACAGACCCAAATCCAAGCCTTTATTTGGCGATCTGCTTGCCTCTTCATCCCGAGCAGCGAGTCCAGTGACCGTGAGCAGCAAAGCCCGCGCTGAGTCTGACTGACACGCTCTTTACAAATTCAAATGTTGCGGCTTCAAATGACAGGTTTTACGGCAGGATAATCAAATGCTCATTGGCTCTCGCCTGCATTCGTCACAGATTGCAACATGCCGTGTTTCTGTGTTTGAATGATGCGCGCGCGCCTTCACGAGTTCACGGAGTGGATCAGGAAAATTATCTGGATAATATTTTCAACGATTAACAACTTAAATTCTGCTCTGGATCACACAAACCTACTGTATTCCGCCAGAGAGGACTGCGGGTGCAATGCATCGTCATTTGGATTACTTTTGGTACTCCTTTTGACATTTTTGCAATAAATAAATGATTGTATAATTGCATTTCTGTCTGTCATGTTTTTCTTATACAGTACAGAAATGTTTAGGTTTATAAGTAGGAGTGGAATTAGCGTTTGGTTTGGGGGTAGGTTAAGGGGTCTAAAAATCTAAATTGCGTATTGATAAAATGATAAAAATGCATTGATACGAATATCTTGATGATATAAATGATACTTAAATATTTGTACGTTTTTTAGCTAAAAAATACGTAGCGATTTGTACGTTTTAAACGTTGAAATACGTCTAAATTGTAAGTTTTCGCATTAATAAAAACGTACAAAAGTGCTTGTAAATTTGACGTATTAATACCTACGTATAAACATGAGACCAGGCTGGAATATGACACATATGTGAAACTCACGTACTGACAGACTTTCAAGTGTGCTTTGTGTTTGTTGTCCTGAAGCTCACGGCTCGGGTTAATTGCACCAGCATCTCTGAATACTTTTATGATACGAAATTGATGTAAACACAGTCAGTTATGTTTTCAGAACAGGACAAAACATCTGATATGTCGAAATAGATCTGTGCATTAGTGTGAATGCAGCCTATTGAAGCCGCCTCTGTCTATGATCTCATCAGTAATATTCAAACAGCAATAATGCTGAGGAAAAAAGAAAAACCCATAACTATGATTGTCTGTAAACATTCGGATACTTAAAGCATTCTCAGATATTTTGTTTATCACTTGTAATTGTCTTTTTCCCCTTTTATTACATTATATTTGCTTGTATGTTTTGAAGCTGTGTTTAGTTGCTTAAATTCTTAACAATTGTTTTGATTTATTATTAATTTGTAATTATTAAAAAAATTAGGGTGCAACGCATCGTGATGCATCGTGATATTGAATTGAATCAAATCATTGACATGATAATCGTAATTGAATCGAATTGTGAAACCAGTGCAGATTCGCACCCATACTTTGCTGTGCTTTGATCTGCATTTTTATTTGGATTTTTGCTTTTGTTGTGTTTCGCTTTGTTTGTTTTTTGCTTTTTGTTTTTATTTGCTTTTTTGCTTTTGTTTAATATCTAGTTTATTATCTAGTTAAGTGTCTGTTAACAAGTGTCTTTCAAAGGTTTAATGCCACTAACCTGGCCATTAACTTTGGGGGAATTTACAAATTTTTTTTACTGATTAGAGAGCTAAAACATGTATAAACACATGCAAAAACTTTCCTTCTCTAAAATGGAATTATGTCCACATGCAAATGTTTGTTAAGTGGAGAGAGTGTTCAACAGAAAATTACATTGCCTGGTATTACATTAGCATTTGCATTTAGCACTGGAAGAGTAGATGTAATTTATATCCGTTTTGAGGAGACACGTTTAGGTGGAATTGTAAATGCAATGTGCATAACGAATCTGCAATCCCGTCAATCTAAAAGCATGAAGTAACTAATCCAGTGATTATTTAATCCTCCAATTAAATACGATTTATTTACTCCTCAAAAGTGCTCATTTTATCCACCCAGTACCTTGTAAACACTACTTTTTTCCAGGTGGACTAATAAAAAGAAGCGTGTGTCCGGTGTACTCTTACACCTGTAATTTGTATTATGTCAGCCAATCAGATTAGAGCTTGCCACATTGAGTCCTTTCTAGTTCTTTGAGCAGTATGAATCAGACAGTCAGTGAATGGACTGCGGACGGCCTACAGGCGTAATGCCTTCATGCGGCTTAACCTAGAAGTCACCTAGACAGCTTGTCCACATTCACTTGTTCGTATAAAGCACAATTCTCTTTCATCTTAGTTGTGATTTGTAATAATACAGCTTGTGTATATCATTCTGCTGTTAGACTGCAGGTGTAACAGCCCACGATTCACAGTACAAACTGCTGAATGGAAACTCCATTACTCATGTTTCAATGAGGCGTTCTGCAGAATAGATCAGCACAAGTATCTGAGCATGTTGTGTTTGGACATTTAATTTGAATGCTACTCAGCTGAGCGCTCATTAAATGTCTTACGAATGCATTAATTTTTTTTTTTTATTTATTCTTGGCACTTGAGTCGATACTCAGTGTGGCCACTTTGATCAACATGAAGATTATTAGCGCCTCCGATTGAGCCACGTGGAGACGTTCTGCTTCTCCAGGTGTCTTTAGATCGCAGATGTCTCATTCAGCTCCAAAATTAGATTTTTGGCGAAGAGGAAAAATAAATGTCTGTCGTTTCTCCAGTTAATGCCTGTGACTTTTACTGTCTTCCCTCTCTTTCTCTCTTTTGTCTGCCTGAGCTCATTAATAAGCTGTGTTTAGTTTGCTCTGCAGCTTGTGTTCAATATCCCCTTAAGGGTCCAACCAGCACCAGTCAAAGTACAGCTCACACTGCCAATTGGCAATCTTACCCGTCTTTACAACAAGGTCCTACACTCTCAATCAAGTCACACTCAAATCACAGAGCCGTACGTCTCAATGATTAGAGGAAAGGCATTTAGAAAGGAAATAGGCTTTAGAGGTAAACTGTGGCTCAGTTTAGACCCTTATAGTCGGTTTTATGGGCTTAGATCTTATATAACTTGTTAGCTTGCACAACACGTTCTTTTGCGTGTGTGATAACGGGATGATACATAACAAATCAATCCTGAGCCCACACATACACAAGAACCACAGTGTGTTTGTGTGCAGCATGTGGTTGATGTGTCAATGTATGTTCATGTTTGTATCTGTTTGTTTCACATAAGCATGTTGAAATAGAAAAAATTCTAAATGAAAGAAAGGAAAAGAACGAACAAATAAAAAGAAAGAACAAACTTGGAGTTCTTCAACTCAATCATCCATGCCAATGTCTGGCAGAGTTCAGCTCCACATCTGAAGATGGTCAAATCAAGGTCTTCAGGATCGTTAGAAAATTACAGGCAGGTGTGTTGGATTAGAGTCAGAACTAGACTCTGTAGGACAGCCACTCTCCAGGACTTGAGCTGAATAGCTCTGTTATAAACAAACAAAAGAAGGAAAGAGCTAATGAATATACAAACCCGATTCCAAAAAAGTTGGGACACTGTACAAATTGACGTTCAACATTTGATATGTTATCTATATTCTATTGTGAATAAAATATAAGTGTATGAGATTTGTAAATTATTCCATTCCTTTTTTACTCACAATTTGTACAGTGTCCCAACTTTTTTGGAATTGGGTTTGTACAAAGAAAAGAAAGATCAAACTAGGTTTAGAAAACTTTTATTTAAAACACTAACAATCACATTAATCAATAATTTAAATGCTTGACAAGGCAAAATAAAACTCTCTGCATTGAGTATCTACAGCATTCACATTATTGAAGCTGCCCCTGCCAGTTCAGTTTCACAGTTTCACTGGGATGACCTGTGTTGTAGTGGAAGCTTCAACCATGCTTGGGACTCCTGTCCACAAAATACCTCATCTTGACTAGATCTTGACTTGATTCAAGAACAACATGTTCCACCAACAACCAGAATGTTTTTTTTTCCAAACCAAAATTTAGGTCTAGATAAACAAATGTTAGAAAACGAAAATAGGAACGAGTACAAAACTAAACAAAAGAAAGAATGAACATATAAACAAAAATGAGAAGAAAAAAAAACAATCAACTTATTGGTAAATAAGAACTTATGCAAAAGCAAACAAAAGAGAGAATTGACATATAAACTATTATTAGAAAGAACAAACAAATTAAAGGAAAATACGAACTAATGCAAAAACAAACAAAAGAACAAAACAAAAGTATAAATATCAGAAAGAGCAAACAAATGAAAGGAAAATAAGAACTAATGCAAAAACAAACAGAACAAACAAAAGTATAAATATCAGAAAGAGCGAACAAATGAAAGGAAAATAAGAACTAATGCAAAAACAAACAAAAGAACGTACAAAAGTATAAATATCAGAAAGAGCAAAGAAACGACATAAATATTTATAAAAAAACATGGAAGGAAAATTAGTGCCCAAATAAATGAAAAAATAAACAAAAAAGAAAGCACTAAGAAAACACAAACTAAAGATATAACAAAAAAAACCTGAAAGAAACAAATGAGCAAAAGATATTTGTACTGATGAATAGCGCTGTATCAGTCATGAGCTATAAACACATGGTGATTCTTATTCTTGTGTTTACAGTTTTTTTTCCATTAAAACAGCCATTACAACAACATTGAAATGTTGCACAACATTGAAATCCTTGCAAAAGACTGAATATCTGGATGTAATGACTATTTTCGCTCTCTCAACGAAAAACAGTGGGCTCCTCTCCTGCTGTGAGAAGCATTATTGCATATGCAACAACTGATATGCGATTGAGGGAAATCCAGACGTTCACAGCAGAAAAACCTCATACTGCTGTTATACCAGAATCCTATTTAAATTGTTTGTGACTGGATGATCCTCCAACTGCTGTTTGTTTGGACTCAATATGTCCCCAGTTTAAACGCAAATGCTATCAAGCTCTTCAAATTGCCTGTTCTTCCTATTCCCCTGCTCCAACACTCCTGATGCCCCTCACATTTCTACATCATCTCCTTCTCCACCCTTACATTTATCCACCTGAAATCCCCATTATCTTCTCTCTTTCATTGTCTCTCTCTCCCTCTGATGACCCATGTGCATAAATCCAATCTCCCAATATTTACCACAGACAAATTCAATCTCCTCACTACATATCCATTCATGGAGCACAGCAACATGCAACAGATAATAATAACTCCTTCAGGGCACAGCTAAACACAAAATGAGTATTTATAGTGGAACTCTGGAAAGAACTTTGTGAAACTTCTTGGATGTGGAAATTAATTTTATGGATCAAATTTTAAAGAAAGGTCCTCAATGTCACAAATGTTGTAGGAATATCTAGGAATCAGAATATCAGTGGTTTGGTTTACTGTAGGCCATAAGATATCAAGCAGAACTCCCTAGCAACCAGGTCCATGTATATTTGTTTTTTAACCATGATGAAAAAAAATGGTTGTTGTATTTTTAAATGCTATGTTGAAAACCAAAATTGAAATTAGAACTGTACACACAAAATGCTGCCTGAAAAAGTCAAATATTGACTTGTTTTCAGATTTTTGTTTATGACTTTTATGTTATTTCTCCTACTTCTCCAGATACAGGCAGGCCTGGTTCCAGAATCAAATTAATGTACTTCTATTATGACACATTTTTGCCCTGTCCATTGTTATGGTTATCACTGCAATGATAGTGAGATCCGCATATAAATGCCGCATTAAATATGCAGATGTCACTCCCGAATCGCTTGGCCATTGCGTTCAAGAAATCAACAGAAAATGTCAGTGATTGGCTTCATTGATCAATGCTACAAAAACAAACAATGCTAGAAAGATTATAAAAATATTGAATCCAAAGGTTTTCATAACGCAATAGGTTACCGGTACCAACGTAAGTAGCGAGAGAGGGTGCTTATAGCGTCTGTATAGAGATGGTAAAAAAGCTATAAATGTACTTTAGCATTTATATACATTAAAAAGCAAGCTTTATTGAATATCTACAGTGGATCTAAAATATGAATAGTTAATTATAACTAGTTATGGTTAATTATTCATATTTCCCATGAGCTGATTCGCTACACGGTTTTTAATGAAATATAAATTTTGAATCAAGAAATCAACAGAAAATGTCAGTGATTGGCTTCATTGATCAATGCTACAAAAACAAACAATGCTAGAAAGATTATAAAAATATTGAATCCAAAGGTTTTCATAACGCAATAGGTTACCGGTACCAACGTAAGTAGCGAGAGAGGGTGCTTATAGCGTCTGTATAGAGATGGTAAAAAAGCTATAAATGTACTTTAGCATTTATATACATTAAAAAGCAAGCTTTATTGAATTTTTTACGGTTTTTAATGAAATATAAATTTTGAATAATGAAAATTATTTGTCTTTGTTTATTCTATTCATCAGTGTCTGAACCATTAAAGAAACCACATTTTCTGTATATAATTTCTGGATTAAAAAAACATTTTTTTTAAATGAATGGAGGCAAAAGTACACGGACCCACCCAGCAATCACCCATATCTCACAAACATCATAGGGGAGTTGCATGGTTAAAGACTACTCACATTTTCTTCAGAAAATGTAAAAATCTAGTTCATAGAGTAGTTAGAGTTAGCATTTTGTCCATGCTTTTCTAAAAGAAAAATCACTTACAGCACCTTTAATTATCATCAGAGCACAATAAGTTTGAAGTATCACCCATAGGCGAACACTGTAATTTGTACAAACATAAATGAAAAGGGCATCAGAGTATGCTGGCAGTAACAAGTTGGCAACATTTTGCGATAGTTTAAATGTAAGATTGAGTCCATAAAATGTGAAAAAAAAAAATTTTATATATAGAGCTATAAAGAGTTTATACAGTGTGCTTTTTTTAGAACAGTCAGTGTTAAATTCTTCATTTAAATGGCTAGTTCACTTGAAAATGTCAATTCTGTCACCATTTACTCACACACATGTCATGTCAAACCCAAGACTTTGGTTACAAAAAACAAATGAAGATATTTCCTCTCTGGTTGTAACGGATCACACATGCACATTTGCACTCCCACAATTGCCATATTTGATGAGCTCTATGAATGCATGTGTGTTTATATGTGAATAAATGCTGTTCATCATATAAAACATTCATATATTTTCACAAGACTTGGATTAACCCGCTCAATTTGTATGGATTACTTTTACAGTGCCTTTTTGCCCTTTTTGATCTTTTGCATTTTGGTACCTGCACTTTTAATGATCTTTGATAAAGCTGTTAAGGATTCATGTATTTCCTAAATGCTTTTTACTTTCATCACCCACTCGCTCTTATCCAATCAATGGTGTCTTCTTTTCTGCGTTTCCTTGTTTTTGGCCTTCATCATCTGAGGTGTATTAATACCAGTGTGTATGGGCAGGGCAGTATCTGTCCATAAAATCAAACAAGGTCATCTGGGGGTTTTTTTTGTCCTGTAACATCTGCGTCCTCCTCTCAAAGGTTGTCATCTGCAGACCCATCTCCTCTACCCATCCTGCCCTGCTCTGCCTGTTTTTCTTCCCTCTCCATTTCCTCCCCCTCTCGTTTCGCACTTTCCTCTCACACTGCTTTCCTTGACCTCTGTCTCCTACTTCCTCTGCCACAGACCTGTCAACCTCCTCTGCCAATTTTAGGTTCATGCTCCATGTTTCATCATTTCATCCATGTTTTATCATTTTCTCCTGCTTCCAGTTTGGTTCCTTATGTTTCATGCACATGGATATCTCACTCTCTCAGAGTGTCTCTTGATTGTCTTTTTGGTATCCATGCAACATTGGTTTTGCGCTCCACATGACTAGCAGAAATCTTTGAGTTTGGGTCTATGGAGTCAATTCAATGCCACATATATTTGCAAAAGAAAATAAAGTTTTGCCAAAGAAAATGAAAGTATTGTGCAAAAAATCTGCTTTTGCAAACAAACATAAAAATAATTTCTAATGGAAATTAAAGTATTGCGGGGGGAAAAAATTAGTTTTGCAAACAAAAATATAGAATTATGTACAACGGGCCTGGCATGTCCAGGACTGTTGTTCATGCCCCAGTCCCTTGACTCCACCCCCATGTCAAAACAATGCCAGAACGTGAAACACGCAGAAATGTCAAGTGCAAAGGGGGGAAAGAAAACGGTATCACGAGCTCACACTTGACTGAAACTCAAAATAAAAGGAGTGTTCCAAATAAATTTGTAGTTATGGTCATGGAAAATATATGTTGCAAAATAATTGCCTTTGCTCTGTTTTATTTATATTTTAAGATTCTTTAGTTTTGTTTACAAAACTTATTTTTTTCCTCTTAATACTTCTTTTTCTTTTGCAATTCTTTATTTTTGTTTGCAAGAAGCACTTTTTTTTTTTTGTAATACTTCAATTATTTTGCAAATATATGTGGCATTGAATTAACTCCATAGGGGTCTGGCATAGACTCTAAATCAAAATGAATTTGGAAGACACTTTTATCTGTTTCCACACTGAAAGCAAAAAATAAATAATATAAAATAAAATAAAATATAATAAAAAATATATAAATTCCAGTCTTGAAATCCCGTTGAGCGACTAGTACCTAGCAATTTTGACTTTTTCTTTCGTTTTTTTTATTCACATCAAAACAAAATCTACTTTTTTTCCACTGTGTTACTGGTTTCACTGTGAGCAGAGCTATGCAGAGTGAATGAAAACCAAGTTTTACTTGCTTTGTACTGTAGCTGTAAAATGCTATACGTAAAGTCAAAGAACAAGATTTACTGCTTGTACAAACACCATTGCTAACACTTTAACTTGTTTACTGTTTAATAAGTGATTTCATGCCCCAAAAATATCCACACACATACATTTGAGACCATTATTTTAAATAATTGTTTTATAATTACACATTCAGTAAATCACAGAGTCTAAACCACATAGTCAAATGAAGGATCATCCCTCTCCTAAAAATGACTTGTAAACTCAATCAGTGTCATGGTTCTGTTTAGTTAGTTTCATCATCATGGACTATTAGTTTTGTTTTCATGGACTTGTCATTGGTTTTCTTCAGTCACATGTCTTCCTTTGTTCAGTTTTCCCGCCACTCTTTAGTTGTCATGGTAATTAATTTAATCTACTCAGGTATTCATCGTTATTGCCCTTATTTGTCTTGCATTTAAGTTTCTGCTGTTTGACCTTTCATTTGCTGTCTCGCAGTTGGGCTATCTGTGGATTTATTTAATAAACCTTGTGTTATTTTAATCATCGTCTTCATCCTTTGGACTAATCGTGACAATCAGGTGTAGCTAATCACCTTCTCAACGGCACACAAAGCCATTTGATCAGCTGTGGTCATTTTGATGAGCTCAGCATGAAAAGAGCTTTCCTGGAGCATTTCAGTCATTGGTAGTGCAGCTGAAGCAAACAATCAACTATGGGTGGCAAGGCACTGTCAAAAGATCTCCGGGATAAAGTTGTGGACAGGCACAAGTCAGGAGATTGATACGAAGGCTTTATCAATGCCTAGAAGCACAGTGAAGTCTATTATTAAGAAGTGGAAGCTATTTGATACAACACAGAGCCAGGAGGAAACTGGTCAGAGAGGCAACCAAGAGGCCTACAGCAACTCTGAAGCAGCTGCAGGAATTTATGACAAAGAGTGGTCATTGTGTGCATGTGACATCAATATCACAAATTCTCCACTAATGTGGCTTGTATGGAAGGATTACAAGAAAAAAGCCGCTCCTCAAGAAAGGCCACATGCAGTCACGACTGAGCTTTGCCAAAACGCACCTTGAAGATTCTGAGGCAGATGAGACTAAAATTGAATTATTTGGCCTCAACACCAAACGATGTCTGGTGGAAATCCAATACAGCTCACCATCCAAATAACAGCATTCCTCCAGTAAAGCATGGAGGTGGTAATGTCCTGTTATGGGGTGTTTCTCTGCAGCAGTAACTGGAGCACTTGTCAGGATAGAAGGAAAATGGATGGGGCAAAATGCCGTCAACTTCTTGAGGAAAATCTGCTGCCCTCTGCTAGAAAGTTGTCAATGGGAAGAAGATTTACCTTCCAACATGACAATGACCCAAAGCACAAAGCAAAACTGAGCACACAGTGGTTGAAGGAGAAAAAGGTGAATGTTCTTGCATGGCCTAGTCAGAGCCCAGACTTAAACCCCAAAATCTGTGGAATGACTTGAAGACTGCAGTCCACAAACGCTCAACTGAACTTGAGCAGCTCTGCAAAGAAGATGGGCAAATATTGCAAAGTCTAGATGTGGAAAGTTAGCAGAGACATATCTCAACAGACTAAATGCAGTAATTAAAGCAAAAGATGGTTCAACAAAATACTGACACAAGGGGTGATCCTTTTTCCAACTCAGTGATTCTGGGGGGGGGGGGGGTTTCCTGACATGTTGGCGTTATATATTTCACTTGGATGTTATAGTAAGTAAAGCTGGATAAAACAAAAACTGTCTTCATTTCAGACTGCAAAGCAATTATTTTAAAGGGGGGTGATTATTTTCTATACTCACTGTAAATATCTTTACAGTCACCTTTGATCAACTAAATGCATCGAGTAAAAGTATTAATTTGTTGTTGTTTTTTAAATCATACTAACCCCAAACTTTTAACTGATAATGTAAACGCAGAAGAATAAAAAACCAAGAGAGTCTTGTGCTTATGTTAAATGCTGAGCTTATGATCACTGACTTCTCTGTGCTTCAATGATTCACATTTGTAATTCATTAAGACAAAAATGTACATTTATACTCCTGTTTCACTGTGGTTTTGTGGTTAATGATCTTGGCTTTAAGGCTGTTGGTTCAAACCCCAGGAGGGCTTACACATTAACGAGGCACTTAACCCCAGGTGACTCCAGGGAGATGGACCGTGTAGTAAAAATATACTGTTGCTTGGAGAAGACAGCATCTACTAAATGCATTACATTAATAATTCTGTCTTCATTTGTTGATGTTTAACCGTCATGAACACCCAGTCCGATGCCTCATGTTTAATGTCAGTGGCATCTCGATTTCCTTGAGCTTGCACTGTTATTTTTACACTATAGTTAATAGGCAGCAGTGCAGAGCTTTTAATAAATGCATCAGTGCACAGCACACTTATCTAATAGTGGCGTTAATGGCTGTGCGACCGATTTCCCATAAGTAGGAATGAAAACACTGAAGAGGCATTCACTTCCATTACTTTAAGTGCTTTCCACCTCATTCTCTCGCTGTCCCCCCTGACCTTACATTATTACCCAAGAGATCCAGGCCGTAAATCTGCCGTGCTACTTGTGACCTGAGCTCAGGTCAGAGGGCAGGAGGTCACTGATGAGATTCTTTTGAGGATCTGCGGCCCTCAGATCAGCATCCTTTTCCATGCAAGAAGACGTGGACTAAATCCTCTCAAAGGTGGAGTGGTGGAGGAGACACTCCAGCAGAGAGTGGCTGAGAGATGATGGAACTGAGATTCAACAGGAAACACTGAACACAGAGAAAGCTGAGATGCTCTACTGCTGACATTTTAAAGTCCACTGTAGGGTCCTTCACATAAATTCAAGGACCCCTTAAACAGCTTTCAAGTGCTTGTGTTTTTAATTTATTTTTTTGAAGATCTTAAGAAAAGATTAAGATGTGCAATATTGACCAAACTTTTTTTCCAGCAATATATATATATATATTATGGCTTTGAAGAAAAATTGAGTAGAAAAATATGTAGGTATCTTTTTTGTACTGAAAACATACTTTAATTTAACCCCCTGCTAGAGTATTATTTTTAAGTTGCTAGTCACCGCCAGCAATTGTGATCATATTCACAAATCTTTCATGACCCCCAGAATATTATATATATTGTTGTATGAATATGTAAACAGTGAATCCATCAAAAGAAAATGACAATGCCTCTATTAAAAATAATAATAATAATAAAAAAAAATTTTTTTTACTTTTGACCCATTTACATGCTTGTAGATTTGTAAATATGGCATGTTTTTCAGGTATTTAAATGAAAAATAATCAAAAGTGAATGCTGATGTATATACCAAGACACTCGATTTATCCAATTAGATCAACAGTATTTGAATCAAACCATGAGCTTTTATTGCATAATATTATGGCCATCTACTGTACCAACTGTCAGCTTTCATTCTCCTTGTATTCACTCTCAGTTGGTTTTGCTCCAAGTTGCGCTCAAGTCTCCTGCTAATCAGCTGCATTCAGCAGTAAATACAGCCCATTCAGTGGCTATGCTATCCTTATCGACCTGAGCACCAGACCTGCCTTGAGCACCTGTAGGCCGCTCAAAACACCTATTCTGTGTGAGAAGCTGAAAAAGGAAATCTATTCCCGTCTGAAAAGACATCAGACCGCACAGAGAGAGAGAGAGAAAAACAGGCTAGGGAACATAAAGCAGACCCCTCAAAGCTCCCTATTTCGTTACTCATTTGATCAATGGTATCCTTTTACAACTGTGGAGAGTAACAAAACTGCATTCAGTATTATTGAAGCTTGGGCAATGTCCAAATCATCTTTAGTTCAATTGATAAATTCTTATAGGTTTTTTTTTTTATAATGATAAAAATAAGAGAGAAAACTAGATGAAGAATCTATTTTACACAAGCAGTTTATTCATTTGAATGAACCTCACGAATCTTGCCAAAATCATGTTTCACCCCAAAATCAGTAAGAAGTGTTTTACTTAAAGCCAATTATGCTTGTTTTTTGGACCTTTT
>NW_015505384.1:114306-139314 GCF_001515645.1 Sinocyclocheilus grahami
TTTTTTGTTTTTTTTTCTTTTTGGGGGGGTGGGGGGTGTCTAGTTAATTACCCTCGTTTGTCTTGTATTTATGTTTAAATATTTTATTAGAAATTTTGACAGAAAGTCCATTGTAATTACACTTTTTTTTTAAAAAATGCAAACAAATTTAAATTTTAACAAATGGCATAACAAAAAATTACTTGCTGTTGAGCTGGCCTCTTCCATCGAGCCCGCGGTCTCGGCCGCACTTTCTCCCTCAGCGACATCTTTCTTTCCTTGTTTCTTTGACGGCATTTAAGCAAGAAAATTACGATTGATTTTGAACGTTTGTCACACTATTAAGGGTTCGAGAGCAATAATTAGCTTTATGTTGTCTTGTTTTAATGAAATTTGAGTGAAAATCAGCGGAGCTACAAAACTCATGTCTTACTCCATCTTAAACCCGGAAGTCTCCCCGTTTGTCTTGTATTTAAGCCCCAGTCTGTTCAGTCTTTGTTTGTCCGGTCACCATTATTCTACGTTGTGTTTCCCATTGTCCTTCTGCCTTTTTTGATATTAAACTGAGCGTTTGGTTTGCACCAGCTGTCGCCTTCCTCCTCACACAACCATGACAGTGCTATAGTTTTGTTATAATTCATTGTTTACACCATAGTATCTAATCTAATTAGAATTGCCTCTAAAATAGGAATTTGAAAAAGTAAATGTTTGAGGCATTATGGTAATGCAGTTATTTAAATTGTAATGAAATGAATGTCACAATGCATACATAAATAAATAACGTTGGGCCTAAAAATCTACTTCGTTTTCTTTATGCAATTTATGCAAACATGTTTTCCTGAAATCCTTTCGTTTAGAATAGGTAAAAGCCAATATTATTTTGACTCTTATAAGTTTAGCAAATCTTACCGTGACAAGTATCTCATATACAGTAGTAGAAGCTTTTCATGCTTTCTCAAAAGCACCATTGAGAATAGTTACACACGAGAAGCCACTAAGCTCAGAGCCATTCTCTATAAAACAACTATTTTTGACTCCGCAAGGAGCGTTATTGACAGAGTATGTTCGCAAGCCGGCAAACGTTATCGACAGTGTGAGGAGCCGTCGTGCTGGGAAGTTCTTATAACAGGCAATCAAATCCACTTGATATTGACTGAGGACTCAAAATCATTTGCTTTTAAACAATTGAGATCCCAAATCTGTCTGTCTGCTCATTCTTACAGACTCTCTACCAACCGCCAACCATCAGTTCTGACCTTGTCTGAGCTCTTGCTTTGTATTGGATACCCGGTAAAGAGTCAATGCTTTTGTAAGTTGCTTTGGTTACAAAATAAGAAAAAGATATTGACTATAACTTTCTCACTGGTTTGAAGTCGATCCATCTGTGAAGACCTTCTCACATAATCGCTGTCAATGTTCCTCAGTGTATTAAATTCAGGACACTATGATTTGGAAAATGCAGATGGAATTGCGGAATGTAATTTACTGTATAATGAGGAATGTAACGGAATGTGACAAAATGTGGATGAATAAATCAAAAGTAGGGTTGTACTGTGCATCAAATCGTGATATGGATTAGTGGATGTAAAAATTATCTTAACAAGCATTTCAACATGTCTTTTGAACACAGAAGCTCTAAGGTCTTTACAACAACTTGCCAAAATAAACGTTGACTTTAACTTAAAGAAATAATGACAGAAATATAATGCAAATGTGCCGTAAGATGTACTTCTCAAAGTACCAATAAAAATAGCATTAATAGTTTATTAAACATTATTTTTGGAATATTAAAAAATATCACATTTTCCATCCATGTTTTCATTTAATCTGTTTGTCCAAAAACAAACAATGAAAGGACTTGTTAAAAAAATCATTTAATATCATTTTAAAAGATTAATTAAAGTGTTAATATTTATGCATTCCTTTTATTACCAACATGTTTGATAATAATTTTATATTAAATCATAAAACACACATTCCAGAAGAACAGACAACATAGAATTAAAAACACAATTCATATAGCTCGATTATTGTATACATTTTTAAACAATCATTTTATGACTTAATTTGATTAGAAATCCTTTTTAATTATTAAAATGTAATAAAACCATTAAAACCAGACAAGGTGTTGCAACATAAAGTTTAAACTGTTTCCACTTTGACCCCTTTGGAAGCACAGCCTGTAATTACTGGACATATTTAGTATCATAAGTATTGCTTTCATTGCTTCATATCATTGCTTTCACAATTTTCACTTTCTTATTGCCACCTAGCAACCTTAATGTGGAGGGCAATGGGACACGTTACTTGCGTTTAGACCTGCATTTCCCATCATGCAGATCATGTGAACGGACTAATGGGATATATTTTGGTCAGAGTGGGAAGAATATTGATTTAGAAATGTTTATGTTTTTTATATGATATCATATTGATATGAGAAGACCCCACTTGGTCCATTCCCACGCCCAAGCAAAATATCTGAATATTCTATAACCCTCTTCCCATGATTCAGCAGTTGTCCGCAATCCCTCTGGTGGCAATATGAAGTTCTTGTGTCCTGTTATAGTAGGATTTTCATGCACCACATAATCCCACATGTTCAAACTTGCAAGCATGTGTTGTGTTTTTGATTACCAAGGGAACATCCTATTAAAAACATGTCATAAAGGGAAACACTTGGTGAAAAAGGTTTACTCTTTATGGTGAGTGTATTTATTTTCATGATCTTGCACCAAATACAGCCAAAAAAATGTGTATTATCCTATAAATGTGTTTTATTGGGAAAAGTCATAATTTGATTAAGTCCCAACATACTTAGATTCCACTTTGCAGGTTAATAGCATCAATGTGTTTAGTGTGAGTATTTATTGCATCCATTTACATTTTGATGTCAAAATTGATTATTTAGAAAAATGCTAATTCTGTTGTTGGATTTTTATAATGAGCTGAATTTTGAAAGTTTGCTCAGAATGTGCTCAGAAGTGTTCTTTTTTTGTTTTTTTAAATAATTTTTAATATTTTCTAAGTTTATTTTAATTTTAACGTTTTTTTTTTCTCAACAACAACAATAAAAATGACTTTGTATTATGGCAAAAAGGTTGCATGCATTTATTCAGCAACCACAATTGCAAACAATATCTTCAAAATGTATGTTTGGATTTATTAAGAGGTTCAGTTGCAGATTTAGAAGGAGCACAGACTGGCTGTATGACACTTTCATTTGAGCAGAATATCTCAATAGAGATGACAAAACTCCAGCTTACATGTTTGTTGATTTTTTTTCATCAGTGCTTTTTTCTCAAATACAGAAAGTGCACATGCACGTATAGTTGCCAGGTTTGGATTAATTAAAACATTTGGCAGAAAATGTAAGATAAAAGCTCTGAATGTGGGATTGAAACACTTGACATCAGGCAACCGCAAGTATAAAAGCTTATGGAGGCTTGTTGCCAGTTCAAGATCATGTGAATGTCAAATGAAAATGAAATGTTTTCAGGATAAATAACCAGCAGAAATGACTGCAGATGGTTATGCTTAATTAATCTAGAGAAGCAGAAATCATGATAAAATACGATTTATCATCCAGTTTGTGAAATGTTTACTTGTGAAATTATTGTGCTGTATTTCCTAATTCCTGACAAATTTTAACACAGACATTTTTAATGATCATACATTTCTATTTAATTTATTTTGCCATTGCCATTTTTTACCATAATCTCACATTCGTCAGTTACATTGCATTTATATTGTATAAAAGTTTTCCTTTTTTAAATGAATGAACATTTACATTCATTCATTTAGCCTGCGCTCATTTTTTTTTCTGAAAGTAAGCTCCTTGTTTTTTTTAGAAACAACAAATCCCGCATATCATTTCCCTGTTACTTCACTGCTGTTATTTGTAAATACCAAGCTAATTAGAGCTGAAATTTAAGGAAAAAGGCCATGCCAGTCACGGCAGCATTGCTTTTTTCTCCCGTCACTTTGCGCAAGAGGGAGTCTGTCAAACTAATGCTAACACTCATGTCTAATTACATAGTTATAACATTATAAAAAGATGTTTTCCTCTGAAATCAGTCTAACTAAAGGGGCTATTTCAAAGAGTAAACACTGTTGTAGGCTCAAGTAACCACTTTTCTCATTCATTCAATTTGATGCTGCAAAAACAGGTATGCTCCAGCTCATATATTGAGGAGGGAGGGAACTATGGCCTCGATTGGAGAGACAAACACATCTGAGCATGCACACATGCACGTACCCCCACTTAACTCACATACACGCATGCACACACACACTCTATATTGGCAGCCTATTAGTGTGGCTCAAATAGAAAGCGTATGGTGCCGTGACAGGGATGAAACTCTATACTGCTGGCTGAACCTGGCTCTCCACTGGGACCATGGGAGCCCAAATCACCATTACTGCAGAGAACGATGTGCATTCATGACATCTAGTTTAAAAGAGTCTCTCTAGACAAAACGCTGTCTTTGAATCTCTTTATTTAGTATTGATTTCATATCGCAGTCTTGGCCGGTTCTGTCTTTATTGTGTTTTCCAAGCCGCTCCGTTTTTATCTCTATTCCATTAACAGGTCTTGCTCATCTTCACTGTAGTCTGTAGTCTGTAGTCTGTCTCGGTCTCACTTCCCACAGTGAGCAGTATTGATCAGTATCAACAAACCAAGGCAGTAAAATTAATTCTCCACCCTGCTGACACCGAAAGCGATACTCACCGGACTCATGACACACATTTCAACTTCATGAGTTGAAAGAGTCAGCAGCTCGACAAAATACATGTAGTCATTATGCATTCAAGCCCTTTCAAACCAATTTGACATGGACATTAGAAAGTATACCAGGGGAACGCCACATGGGGTAAAAGATTTCAGGAATAGCAACTCTCTAAAGACTCTTATAACTAGAATCAGACTGTTGTGAATCAGCCAAGTTCCATCACAAATTCTGTTATTTTTAATGTGCAATAGTTTGTCCAAAAATGAAATGTAGTATTTACTCATTCTCATGTTGTTCCAAAAATGCTGTATTTTTCCATGGGACACATTTTTTAAATACTATTCACATAGATCTTTCTTCCAAATCAGCTTCAGTGCTTATTAGGCATCAGTAACATCAAATGCCATAGGCTCTTGAGTGTCTCATAACTTAATGATGCCAAACCTGCAAACATTTATTTTAAAAACCGTGAGCGAGGCGTAGTTTTTGACAGAATTTTCATTTAATGAAGCGTTTTTGTCTTGTGAAGCTTGACAGCCTTTGGTCACTATAAACTGTTGTTGTATGGAAAGATCTATGTGAATATTTTATTATTATTATTATTATTATTATTATTATTATTATTATTTCACAACATGAGGGTCAGTAAATAACAGAATTTTAATGTTTGGGTGATTTATTAATTTAAGTGCATCCATTAGAATGTAATCTTTCTTTGTGAAAAAGAAGTACACTGGATTGTATTAAATGTGCACTTGTAGTGTACTTTACATCATAAAAGTATATTAAAAAACACTGTACTTGTAGATAAAATAATGTTAATGATATAAAAGATCACTTAATTGTACTTAAAGAGAGTTCACTTTCATGACTGCTTCTTAACATACTTAAGTGCACTTTTAAAAAGTGCACTTTATGCTCAAAATTAAATATTTACTTAAAAGTACATTTTAAATCAATGTAAATTTACATTTTAGTAAATATTCATTTAATTGGTATTAAGTGTCTAAAAATATTACATCAGTTTGCACAGTATATTTTTATATAATTTATATATACTGTATATGTGTATATATATATATATACAGATAGAATAGAATGAAATCAGGGCGAAAAGGGTCAGCACAAGCCTGATAATGGTAAAAAATAAAAGTTTATTAGAATAACTCTTTTTTTATTGTGAGTTTTTTTGTCTGAAAATAACAGTGTTAAACAATTAAAATAAATAAAGTGCACACTCTAAGAAAAGTCTGTAAAATATGTCATAAATGAATTCTCCGTATAGGTTTTTAACAGGTGTTTTACCCGTATTTTGAATTATGCCTTGCATTGTGAAGTGTTTTAAAGTTAAAGGTATCGTCTGTAAACTTAACAGAAATTGTACAGATAATTTTCTGCCAGGACGTTATCTGTTTTTCTACGTATTTTTTCATACATATATTGTTTGCTTGGGCTGCACAGTAGAACTGACTGATAGACACATGGGACCAAATTCTGCGGTCAGGAGTTATTTTATTAATATTCCATATAAAACACATTTCTGAGTTCTCTGCTTCTATGACCTGGCAGTAACAGGATCAAAATGAAGCAGGACCATGCAAGAACAGATTCATTATATGCAGGGACATCCATACTCAGTAAAATCTGAAGTGCATGAGGAATGAAACTACAGCAGTAGAGGAAAATCAGTCTGTGCAGATCTCTATATTGCCGTGAAAACTAAAACTGTCTAAGTGAGAGCTCATTTTCAATGCATTTTCAGCATACTGCGAAATATCATCATATGTTCTTGATGTACTTTTTTTTTTGTGCTTTTTTTGCATTTTAATTGACAACTTTTGCAAACCTTGCAAGCTTGCTGAGGTGTTCTAGTTGAAAACCACTAACCTAGAGCTATAAATCACATAACACCACCCTGGCAACCACACAGAAACCCGTGCATTGTGGTGGTGAGTTTTACATGGCTCATGCCATATTTAGGGATTTTATTGAATCAACGTCCTGTGGTGGCGTAGAGTGTCTGAGTGTTGGATATGGTGCAGGACAGCAGACCTGTGTTCATAATCAGAGGGGCTGTTGGGAAGAGCTTGAGGTAGTAGACCATAGCAGATGGACCAAACACATCAAAGAACATTCAGTGGCCAGTTTATTTTATACACACACACACACACACACACACACTTCTAATTTGCATTTTTGTTTTTTCTGAGGAGAAAAACATTCCACCCAAAAAGACCTCTAGATCTAATGCTAAAAGCTTCTATTTTCTGATAAGTGACTAAAATCTCACAATACTGACAGAATTCTGAGTTTACATCCCACAATTCTGTCTTTTTTTGCTTAGAATTCTGAAATCTTTTACTTAGAAATCTTGCAACTCTAATTGTTTTATTATGAATTTTGAGTTTACATCCTCAGAATTCTGAGATTACACAGTACATCTCGCAATTCTGATTTATTACTCAGAATTCTGAGTTTAAATCCCACATTTCTAATTTTTTTATTATGAATTTTGAGTTTACATCCTCAGAATTCTGAGATTACAGTACAGCTCATAATTTTATCTTTTTTCACAGAATTTTGAGTTTACATCTTGATTCTAATTTTTTTATTCAGAATTTTGAGTTTATATCTCACAGTTCTGATTTTTTTTTTTTACTTAGAATTCTGAGTTTATATCTTGTAGTTCTGATTTTGTTAGTTTTTTTACATCTCACAATTCCTACTATTTCTCTGCAAGTGTATTTGGTCTGGTCAGGTGTCTAAAAATTTGGGGGAAATAGTCAGAATTGTGCGATGGAAACTCTCAATTCTGAGAAACAAAGTCTGAATTGTAAGAAAAAAGCCATTTGTTGGGGGGGGGGGGGTGTACTGTGGAACATAAGTCAAGAGAAATTGGCCATGGCTTGTTAAATCACAGCCTATTGAATGTCTCTGCATGGGTTAGCAGAGCTCAGGTGTGCTAGGCTCAGTGCCAGGCGTCAGAAAAGCACAGTCAGTTTGCCAATAATGCGGAGTGCCTGGAAAGAGTCCCATTACTGGCAAAAAGCGTAGTGTGCTTGCTCAGTGCTTACTGCATCAATAATGGGAAAATCTACTGGATAAATGAGGTGTGATTATCTTTTAGCCTTGTTTCCCCTGTGTGGTTTGGCCAAGACTTTTTTTTCCTACAGGTGCTGTGCATCTGCTGCTGACTGCGTTAGCCTTGTGTTCATCCATCAATGATATTTAAACTGTTACATGATGAATGATTAATGAAGTGCCAGTGCAAATTAAGGCCAAATGCTCAATACAACCCATGTGAAAATGTGGTGTACTTAATTGTTTAGAATGTACACTTAAAAGTATATTTAAAAAAAAATAGCAGATAATAGAATTAAATGAAAGGCCACTTAAGTGTAAGTGGAGTTTACTTTCATAGCTATGTTTCTTAACACACTTAGAGCCAGTCCACATGGAGACGCGTTTAGCTGTATACGTAAAAAATTTTGTATCGTATCAGCGTTTCGTCCAGACGGATCCAGCGTTTTGGGAGCCTGAAACCTCAGTTTTTAGTGTATCTCTGTGGCAGAATTACAGCGCCACTTACTGGTCTGGCATGTATACTACATCGTTTTGAGTCGGTTTCAGTGGTTTCGTGTGCACGCAGATATTTTTTGAGACAACGCCGTGTTTATGGAATTGTTTTTTAGAACAAGGGGAAAAAAAGATCGCTCTGGCTGTGTGGATGTGGCCTTAAAAACTGCACTTTGTAATAATGTAAAAATGTAACTAATGAGTTAATTAGTTAACACCAGGAATGACTAATGAAAGCAATCAGAAGAAACAAACAAGAACCTAGGTCAAATGATAGGCAGACAGACAGACAAAGCATACATGTTACAATTGTATTGTACACTCTTAAAAATAAAGGTGCTTCACGATGCCATAGAAGAACCTTTTTTTCTAAATGGTTCCATAAAGAACCTTTAACATCTGAAGAACCTTTCTGTTTCACAAAAGGTTCTTTGTGGCGAAAGAAGGTTCTTCAGATTATAAAAAGGTAAGAAAGAGATGGTTCTTTAAAGAACCTTTGACTGAATGGTTCTTTGTGGAACCAAAAATGGTTCTTCTATGGCATCGCTTGAAGAACCTTTTGAAGCACCTTTATTTTTAAGAGTGTAATGTGTTATTTATTACATTTAAGTAAATATATTTTAAATGTAATAATTAGCAATTTTAATAATTACAAATGAGCAATTAGAAATATATTTAAATACCTGTCATGGAAGTTTCATATATATATATTACAGTATATATTTTAGTTTTTCATAAATGCTTGTCAATACATTGAGCAGTACATCTTAACTATATTTCAAAGGCAAGAGAAGTATTTATGAAATTTCATATAAAGATGTACTTAAGTCCTACTGTAGTGGGTCAAAACAAGCATCAAGTGTCTGAAAACATTACATTTAGTTCCCACTTAAGTATATTATTTTAAAGTACATTATTTATGTAAATACATTGATAATATTTGGAGTAGAAACAATTTCAAAGAAACTGCAAATAACACACTGAATTAAAAGTGGGATTTTGAAGAAAACTCATTTTTTACAGGATACCTTTTTTTTAAAGTATGCAGAAGGATACTTCTTTTTCCCAAGGGAAAGTTTTACTGCTGAAATGACAATTCAGTTTGGGAGTCTGCGATGCACAGCCTGACACACTGGCTTTTTTTAATGAACATCTGACCTAATGTTTGTTTTCTAATCTTCAAAGGGGTTACTGGACTCGTTCAACTGGATGAGAATGGCGATCGGGAGATTGACTTTGCTCTATGGGACATGACCGACACGGGTACAGGAGTTTATCAGGTACAGAGGCCTTCATCTGATCATATACTGTATATACCTCTTCACATTTAAAATACATTACTGGCTAAACCAATCTCACCGCTGCTGAAATGATGGCTGTATGTCCTAGATTGTGTCCGTGTATAATGGCAGTCAGAAGCGGATGATTCCGGAGCCAGGGATGAAGGTGTACTGGCTGAAGGGAAGTCCGCCTCCAGATATCCCACTGTGTGGCTTCAAAAATGACAACCCTGCCTGTCTGGCAAGTGAGTGTAGCCCTATCTAACTCATATTATAATCGACCTGTATGAAAAGACACCAGACTCCACTATATTCAGCCAAAATCATATTCCCAGACATATCTTCCCACGTAATAAAATAAATTAGACTCAAATCAATAGTTCATGTCCTTGCATTTATAAGTAGTCTTTCAATAAGAAAAACAATATACAGTCAGCCAATTCATTTTAGTTTTATTTTAATACTGTTGGCATATATTTTGTGACAATGACTGACTGACTGTACATTATTCTTCACTTATTAATATTTTCCAGAATATATTAAGTGTACATTTGCATACATTATATATAGAAGTAGAAAGTGTTGAATAACTTTTCTCATTATAATTCAGTGTATTGTTTTAAAGTACAATCTGTACTTTATGAAATGAAGATTGTAGTGACCAGTTAATATATATGCAAAAATACGTATGTGTAAGCAAGATAAAACACTTGATTAGTTAGTTAATGATTAATGTAATAATTAAATCAAGGCACGTTTCATGTTGTTTTAATGTAGTTCTGTAATGTTTCTTAATTAAATTTAGGTTAATAACAGATCCAAAAAAAATAGCACACAGCAGTTGATAAATTTTGTGAGAGCATGTGAGAAACTCATCACCTGAAAATGATCCTCAAAGAATGAAAAGACATATTCAAAATGGGTTATTCCTGTTATGCGGAACCATTTTAACTTTTAAAAATTAATATGCTTGTGTTTACATGTCTTTATGTACAACAGGCAGACTGAAATATGCTCTGTTAAAGGAACACTCCACTATTTTTGAAAATAGGCTCATTTTCCAACTCCCCTAGAGTTAAACAGTTGAGTTTTACCGTTTTCGAATCCATTCAGCCGATCTCTGGGTCTGGCGGTAGCACTTTTAGCTGTAGCTTAGCATAGATCATTGAATCTGATTAGACCGTTAGCATCTCGCTCAAAAATGACCAAAGAGTTTCAATATTTTTCCTATTTAAAACTTGACTCTTCTGTAGTTACATCGTGTACTAAGACCGTCTAATCAGATTCAATGATCTATGCTAAGCTACAGCTAAAAGTGCTACCGCCAGACCCAGAGATCGGCTGAATGGATTCGAAAACGGTAAAACTCAACTGTTTAACTCTAGGGGAGTTGAAAAATTAGCCTATTTTCAAAAATAGTGGAGTGTTCCTTTAAAGCTCTGGCACATCAGATTAACTAGAACTTGATTAATTATGGCCGCTGTTAAGGCTGACGTGCTATGATTTCTGACAGGCTGTTCACTCTCCTGTGATGTGACCCTGTTCTCCTCACACACACGCAAACACGGCACGTTACTCTGCGCTGCGCAGAACTCTGCATTTGAAGCGTCAATAGCAAATACTTAAACTAATAACAAAACATACTTACCGTCGCTTATTCAGAAGCGCGAGATTGTCATAGCAAAGTCGTAATTGACCCTTTTTTTTTTTAGAAATAGCCTTTGTGCACAGCCAGCCTTGTACTCTTCTAGGTTCAAAAAACTGTCGTCCATAAAATGCGTTGCACAAATTCGAACATCTGGGTTGTGCTGTTCTGTTGTAAATAAATCTTAACCAATGATTCCTAATTGCATCTACTTTCGGAAGGCCAAATAAAGTGCTTTTGCTTTCGCACTGAATCACACAGCGTCTCCCTGACATGCTGCATCAACACTACTGCTGTTCCTGAAACCACGCCTTCTTTCTTTGCGTGCACATTTGGGCGGCATTATGCTAATATTTCCACATAGTTACGTAGACATGTGGGGGCGTGTTAGATTGAGCCGTTTTAGGTAGGCGTGGTTGACTCTTAGCTTTTATAAAGAATATCTCTTTGGATTTGAGACTTTAGTCTTTGCAACTTTACAGATCGTCTTTATGCACCAAGAGTTGTAACACTCCAAAGAGAAAGGAAAACTTGAAATCGCATCATATGACCCCTTTAAGAAAATTAACAGGAGAGAAATTAAGAGCTAAAGTAAACCATTGGTTTACACAGGGCTGTCAGCTTGAAGTAAATTTTGTAGTAAATTAGCTAACTATACCAAATTCTGTAATTTATTAAAGATTGAAGGAGGAAACTAACGAATAGCACAAAACATAACAGAATTCATCAAATCTAATATTTAATACTTCTGGGATTTTGTCCCTTCCTCGTTGATGATAGCATTGATGAACTAGCTTTTATAAAGGATTAAAAAGGAATGAAATTGACCCTTCACAATCCAGAAACGTAATCCAAAATACAGGCAACAGGTCAAAATACAGGAAAGCAATCCAAACAAGCAACAAGGCAGGAAACTCAGGCAAGACCATGGCGAATGCTCAGAATCACAGAATAACAAAGTGGATTTACTGTCACTGTCTTTACTGTCATTTAATTTGTTCTTGCTGAATAAAAGTATTAATCTTTAAAAAAAATAAATAAATAAATGTACTGACCCCAACCTTTTGGTATCTTGCATTAGAGATATTGCGTTAAAAATGCTAATATCATCTTCAATATGAATGTAAGGACACGCATGATGAAAACATGAAAATGTACTGCATATATTCAGTAGTAGGAATGACCCATCTGATTAAATTTAGTCCTTTGTCATGAAAAGTTCACAATCCAGAAACGTAATCCAAAATACAGGCAACAGGTCAAAATACAGGAAAGCAATCCAAACAAGCAACAAGGCAGGAAACTCAGGCAAGACCATGGCGAATGCTCAGAATCACAGAATAACAAAGTGGATTTACTGTCACTGTCTTTACTGTCATTTAATTTGTTCTTGCTGAATAAAAGTATTAATCTTTAAAAAAAATAAATAAATAAATGTACTGACCCCAACCTTTTGGTATCTTGCATTAGAGATATTGCGTTAAAAATGCTAATATCATCTTCAATATGAATGTAAGGACACGCATGATGAAAACATGAAAATGTACTGCATATATTCAGTAGTAGGAATCTGATTAAATTTAGTCCTTTGTCATGAAAAATTGGTGTATTTTGACCTCATCGTGCATTTGGGGTTTTGTCAGTTTCATGAAGTTCTCTTTGAAGCAGATTTCAAACACTGACATCTGTGGCAGAGAAAGAAAAAGAAGAGGTCAGAATAAAATTATATGTATGAAATGATTTCAGCAGGTCTGATTATCTTACTGCTGTCTGTGTGATCTCTCATGAAATTCAGATGTGTGGAGATGTGTGTTCTTGGTTTTGTTCCTCAGAGACGGTCACCATGCACCAGATGATCTCCATAGTGGTGTGCTTCATTTTTATCATCATCGTAACCGTCACAGTCTTCATATACAGGTCAGTTGAAACCCATGCAGATAAACACAATGTCTATACTGACAGCGAGCGACAAAACTAGAGCGCTTTAATCAAACTTTGATTATTAGACATGATGTAACACTACATGTCAGGTGTGCAAATATCGAGCTTTGGGCGATTTGGGTCTGATATTATATCTCTCTGTCTGTCTGTCTTTCTTTCTGCTTTTCTCCTCCTCTATCTGTTCCTGATTTTTAATTAGGGAACTTACTGCCAGACCACGACAGAGAAAGATATAGCACCTCAGTCTACGTCTCCATGACTTCATCACTTTCACTACCATATGTGACCATGTATCCAATGACAATGAAATGCATATGATTTCTATTAAGTTCATGCCAAGAATTGCAGCCAGTGGTGGTTGTGCTTTATTAAAAAGTCACATTTTCAGCTGTTCTCCAAATATGATGTAGATTCTATAACAGTAATTTAATTTTTATTTAATTGCAATTATTTTTCATAATACTTGCATGAGATTATAAGAGAGCTATTTTAACATTTCAATAAAAACTGTTTTTTTAATGTGTTATGCATGTTTCTATTTACATTTATTAGCACTTTCAGAGTTTTCGTAGCTAGCACGTAGAATATGATGCTATCAGTTCAGAGTGATGACCTGCATATGCTGCCATCATATAAATTGCTCAGTTATAAAAAAAATTTATTACACATTATGATGCATTATTACTGGTGGAGAGCCCCATTCAGCTTACACCTAGCTGGGTTTTACTTAGATATTAAAAGTTAGTTTCACGTTTTACCCAATTTTATCTATTTTATCTGATGGGCTAACAGAAAATGATCAAGAACTCCATAAAGCCAGTAAATTATATTCATTGAGGCAGGATATCAAGAGATTTAATTACGATTCCTAGCCTAGGACATATGGTAGTGACTAACAGTGGAAATAACAACAGTGTTATTGTCATTCTGAAGCATAATCCAAAGACACAGATGGTATATCAATCAAGTAGATTATGTCATCCCTTCAGATATCTCGCACTCACATTAAAGTTGAACAACAGGCTCTCATGGCAATTTGTAGCTATTTTACACATTTTGGAGAATTGGTGGCTAATTGGTATGAATTTGTTTACAGTCTCATTTGTACGTTTCATATGATCTGCTTGTGCCCCACTGACGGTTTAGGGGTTGGATGTCATGCTTTTATTCTAATTGTATACTTTTGTTCATAAGAAATCGTCATCTTGTAAAGTAGTTATGTTATTCTGTGAGATGGGGTTGAGTTGGAGAGCGCTTCTTTAGACTGTCATATATCTGTGCACCGATGATCTTCTTTTTCTGTGACGAATAGCAAATTCTCCAACAGGTTGCTCTGGCAGATGCTGTTGCTCAGTTTCAAATGACAAAAAGTCCAGCTGCAATGTACACATTTCCTATATAGAAAATTATATATGTTTTAATAAGTTGCCTTGTTATTAAAAAGTCCCTGAGATGTCTTGACAAGCCATGTCTTGACATGGGAGACACATGGAGATTGCATAAAATTGAGTTTCTGCCACAAAACTCCAGGTTTAATTTCACGAATTAATATTAAGTACAACTTTTTTTTAAAGTTATATTTATTGGTAAATGTCTTTAAAATATATTGAAATGGTTCAAATTCTATTTTTTAAAGGGGCATTTTGTATAATAAGGGCTCAACACGTAACACCACTGACAAAAGAGGCATTCTCTCAATGGAAAATTATATTCATTTTTAATATTCTCCAGGTATTTAGTGTGGCCTTGTGTGAAATGAGAATGAAAATTTGTGAATTAGATCAATTAATTAATATACCATGGTAAGTTGCACATGTTGATTGATGAATTACATGTTTAGATAGAAACCGCACAGCAATTGTAGAGTAATCCAACTATGTACGGAAAATAAGATTGTTTGTTTTGCTCTGTACTATTTGCATGCCTCAGTCATTATTTGATAATAATCATGCAAATGTTAATTATAAAACTTTCTTAAGTTATTTTCCTCTCAAGGATATTTTATCTGGTATTACATGTGCCATTTGAAAGCTGTTACAGAAATGAATTATTAAGCAACATTGTTAGTACACATTCAGTACACTGTATCCCAGTGCCGACAGTGACACTTTGATTGTCATATTTAACATTTATGCCACATAAATGTTGTTCTCCTTCTCATTTGTTTATAACAATTTTTCATCTGATGTTTTTCCCAGTTGCATCCCATCTCTCATTGTCCCTCTCCTCTGCTTATTTATCCTCTTCTTTCTTTCTCCCTCGGTCTCTTTCTCTGTCCGTCACTCGGCGGCGTCAGGAAGCTGAAGCTGGAGAATGAGTTGACCGCTCAGCTGTGGCGTGTGCACTGGGAGGACATCCAGTGGAGTAACATGGAGAAGGTGCTGCGCAGAGCCTGCAGCAAACTCACCATGTCATTGGTGAGGGGAAACACACACACACACACACACACACACACTGTCATTTCCAATAGTTCCCTATCGTTTGAGTAAACCTGCTCATGTCTTATTCATCCTTCCACACACAGAGAGGCTCTAACTACGGCTCACTGCTGACTATGGAGGGAAACTTCCAGATATATGCCAAGACTGGCTATTACAAGGTATTAAAGGTTTGGTGGTGAGGGGTGGATGGGCCCTGGCCCATGTTCCCTATGTTTCCTTCCTCAAGAGGGAGCTTGACAGCCCCTCCACTCCACTTTGAATCTCAGGATGTTTTTTGTCTTTTATTGGAGACGTTTTTAAGTAAAATTGTAGTTGCCACTTCATTAGCCTTGTTAAAAAGAAGCGTGTTACATTTTTTTACTTCGTCAGAATGGTACGAAACTTGCTATGTGAACACACACACACACACACACACACAAAATTATTCACACTTGTGACCGCTTTGGAAATGAATGTGAAACCAATTTCATCCAGTGGAAACAATTGGTACTGCGCTCAAAAGCTTACTGAGAGCTCATTTTTAAGATATCAACCTCAAATTTGGAACACAACTTGTTTAGATTTATGGCTTTGAATTTTATGCAGGTTTAGAGTAAAACAAGTTTTGCAAAATATCTATTTCATATCAAATTTAGAAATAGTGTTTTTGTGCATTTTTCATAATAATAAATGTAAATATATAACTTTCACTTTTTTTCACTTCGACAATAATCTGCCAGGTGTCTTCTTTAAAAAGACACCAAACATAAGTCTGACTTGAGCATTAAAGATTTATGACAGTTTAGGTCATTTCGTTTTAAAGTCTTTGCTCAAAAAGTGATATAACATGTAATTAGTGGTATAATATATTTTAAATGTACCAAATTGCAACTTCATCACTACAAATGTGTAATTACAAATATGTATTTAAATATATGGCATACAAGTTTCAGTAGAAATTAAATAATATTTTAGTTTAACAAAAATGTTTGTCAGTGAATTCGGCAATGCACTTTAACCATATTTCAAAGACAATAGAAGTAATTATGAAAATACATATAAAGATGTACTTAAGTCCCACTTAACTGGGTCAAAAAGCACTCTAAAGTTCAACTAATTGCTTTTGATATAAACTAAAATTGGACTTCTTTTTCACAAGGGTTGAATTGAAAATAGAGTCAAAACAGTACGTTATTATTTAGATTCATTCTGACCAATTAGAGAAAATATCTGGTCTACTAAGCCCCGCCCACTTCCATATCTGTTGTGTATTAATTACCATTCTGCCCTTTCATTTTATTTCTGTGGGTTGTGTGATTCTGCTGCAGGCAATGTGCCGTTTTGCATGTAAATAAATGACATATCCTGCCTAGCAGCAGAAGTGTCAAATAATGGAAGGGTCCATCTTTAGATCTCCCACAATACCATTGGCGTGCCCTGGCTAATGGACCCATTCTTCATCGGATGTAGTTCCTCTCCAATTAAGCAGAACCCCTGAGGATGAGCGCTATTCATGTCCACATGTCATCATTTCCCCCATTAATTAGGATGGTGCTTAATTAACACATTATGTTGCACTTTTCTTCTCTTAAATGGTGGGGCTTTTTTTTTTTTTATCCGCCCTCCAGCTCTTTGCCAAGCCCACGATAGCAATCAGCCTGAAACTAATGTGCGTTGATGCCTCTTTTTCCAGGGAAACATAACAGCCATTAAGTATGTCAACAAGAAACGCATCGAGCTCACCAGGAGAGTGCTGTTTGAACTCAAGCATGTAAGTGTGTGTCCATGCCATTTTGTGCTTTTTGCCAGGTGCCTTAATTAACTTTATATGATGTCCTGGGAGGTATTAATAGCCGGGGACTGATGGAAAAGAGAGACTAAACAGCTCTCTCTCTTTGTCCTCATGCTGTTCTCCCTCCTCTTTTCCCTTTTGCTCTTTTCTGCTCCTATTATAGATGCGTGATGTACAGAATGAACACCTGACACGCTTTATCGGCGCTTGTATCGACCCACCCAACATCTGTATCCTTACTGAGTACTGTCCTCGAGGAAGCTTGCAGGTGAAAACTCATGCACACCACTGCTCTCAGTTACTGCACCTGCATGGATGTATTAATAGACGGCTTGTGTTTATGCCACCCTTTTTGTTTCACCAAGCAGGGCTTAACAATAAGGATTCAAATTTTGATTTACCTTGCCAGCATTTTCACTGCATGCACAAACAAACTAATAAATAAATACAGAAGATTAAGTATGAAATAATTCTTTAAACTTTTTTTTGTTTGTTTGATTTTTAAATGTATAAAAACATAAATGCTCACAAATGCGAAAATAATCTTTACCACTTGCTTCTTCTACCGTCTTAGACAACATTTCAAGACATAATTCTGACATAAATAATTATGCTGCCTTCTAGGATATCTTCTTCTAAAGCAGCACTGCATCTTTGTATCTTTGAGATGCATTCATGTATCTTTCACACATAAGGCAAACCCAAAATGCAGTGTGATTAGCTCAGCGGAGTGTTATTTATATGCTAGTATTTAGTCATATTTTCAATTAGCTATTCATTTTATATTTTCACTTTTTCAATTCACTTTAATTTATTTCAATGGGGACATCAGATAAAATTTTCACTTATTTTAGCTTTTTATGCATTTAGTTTTCTTGTGTGTCTTTCGGCACAGAAAATATGAAAAGAATGTGTCTTGTGTCGACACGCCCCATGGAAGAGAGGGGTGGGGTAAGCAGTAGCTCATTAGCATTTAAAGAGACATCCACCGAAACAAGCCACTGTGAACAGAGCTGTTTTTGACAAGGTAAAAAGGGTGTTGGTTTACACGGCCTCTGAGGAATTTTAACCAAAGTATGTTGCAGACATTTCATGAAGACCCTAAAGAATCATACCAACTTGTGGAAAATGGGCATCCGATGTCCCCTTTAAATTTTAGTAACTTTGTTATGCTTTATTTATATATATATATGATACATGATTTTTAAAAGATTTAGCTTTAGTTTTTAGTATAAAACGAAATAGCATAATAAAGAAAGCGTAATTTAGCATGATAGATAAATAAATAGATAGATTCAGTCACTTTAGGAGAAAAATATCTTATTTACAAGTTGAAGTACATGAACGTTACCATAAAGGCATAATTATGAGTGGGAAACTTCTGAGTTGGGAGTGTCAGTGAGAAAACATGAGGCAATGGACACAGCCTTTGTATTAATGGTAAATTTGTTTAAATTAATTATTGTTTTTGTTTTGTTTTTCAATTTACAATAATACTATTTAAGTTGCGTGTACGAAATACCATTGCGTTATACAATTCCATTTCAATTTACAGCACCTTCATAAATCTAATAAAAACAAAACAGCAAAAATAAGTTTGATGCACATACTTTATTCATTGTTTTGTTGATGTAGAGTTAAAAATCTTGCTGAATTTTATGTTAAAAGGGAACATCACCTTCTCACTCCAACTTCCTAGGAAGAATGTTCCACTAGAAGACTTTGCACCAAAAATGGCTAGCCCCGCCCCCAAACTAATGCTATTGGTTGAGCCAGTGTTGCTATGTCAGATTGCTAAAACAAACAGCAATCTTTGAAAGCACCACCGTGTTTACACTCTTAAAAGTCAGTCTACAATGGGCTTAGAGTTGTCTCTGCGCATTCAACAAGGATAAGAAGTATTTTAACAAGAAAATTACACACTTAAGCTATAAACTTTGAAAATATAATAACACATAACTGACAGGATGATGTGAGAGAATATAATTAATTCCCATCAACTCTTCTCTCCACATGGACTTTCCTCATGAGCCGTGTGTGTGTGTGTGTGTGTGTGTGACCTGTTAGGACCTCATGGAGAGTGAAGGAATCACGCTGGATTGGATGTTTCGCTATTCTCTGATCAATGACATTGTTAAGGTGAGTGTTTCACATCAGAGACTCTTCTGCTCTTAATCTCAGGAGTGGAAGGAAAGGGAAAGATATCTTACTAAAATATAAATCTTTTACTGCAGCACACTGCTTTGCATTTTTTTAAATATAGTTCTCTGTTAAATTGAGGCTTGCTCATGAGTGACATTTTATTGGGGTGGTTTTGAGACGTGTGTTATTTGTAATGGTTTATGAGGATGTCAATTCCCTGACGGGCGAATTATGACTCCAGAAAGCATATTGCAGTTGCAAAAGAATCTTTAATATTTTCGTGGTTCGGTGTTGGTAAATACGATGGATGCTGTCAGATGTCTTTGTAAGACTGTCATCTTTTCACCACTCAGGGAATGGTGTTCCTCCACAACAGCGTCATTGTCTCCCACGGCAACCTGAAGTCTTCCAATTGCGTGGTGGACAGCCGCTTCGTGCTGAAGATCGCTGATTATGGCCTGGGAAGTTTCCGCAAGGAGAACAACTTGGAGGACATGCACGCTCTCTATGCACGTGAGTACCGTGGCAGCGCATAGATACAGATTGCATGCGTGTGAAGATGTAACATTGATCTTTGCGTTCACAGGCAAGCTGTGGACAGCCCCCGAGCTTCTGCGTGCTGACAACCCACCTGTGTGTGGGACACAAAAAGGTGACGTCTACAGCTTTGGCATCATCCTGCAGGAACTCGCCCTGCTGAAGGGCGTCTTCTACCTGGAAGGCCCCTGTCTCAGCCCTAAAGGTCAGAGGTCACACACAGTACTGTGAAGGTGTAATCAATGGTATTTATTTGTCCAGATCTACTAATTTATTCAAAACTGCATCAAAAATGCAATTCATACATACAATATTGTGAATACAGCTCTTTGGTGATGAACATGTTTTTAATTTTGGAATTAAAATTCATTTAGATTTTTTGGAAGCCGTAATGTTAAAAAATATTAACTGTCCTGATATTATATTGAAGAAAAGCCTCATGTCATGTGCTGCGACTCCCCAAAAGTTGAATAAAATTAATGAATAATATGCATTATATAATATATTATAAAAAAAATTTATCCGTCAATGGTGGCAATCAGTAGGCTAATTTCTATTGAAGAGACCAATTTATATGACAGATTTTAATGTAGGCTTTTATACATATGTAAACATTATTTAATTACCATTATAACTAGCTATCTCACAAATTTTTGCTCACTTATTTTACAGTGGGGTAATTTTGGTGCAGTAGCACGAGATAGCTTGATTTCAAACTTTGAATTGAATAAAAAATGACAAGTAAGCAGTCAGTAATAAAATAAGAACAAAAATAAATTAATAAAGATAGCACAAATAAAAAATAACGACAGGCCTTCGAATTAAATAAATTGCTTTTTAGTTTTTCAGGTAGGTCTAACAGTAGGGTTAAGATATTTAACTTTTTTTTTTACCAATTATCCAAATAATGTTTAGTCCTAGAAAGCTACTATTATCAGAACACATGAGCATAACATAGCTGTTAGCAGATCAATGAATGAGAGGGCAGCTTTACCAGAGTTGCCCATATACCACACCATGTTACAACACAGTAGGGCTATTGCAGACAGAAACAATACTGTACTACATCGATGTTTCCTGTCGGCTCAATTTCTGAGTGGACTTTGCTGTTCCGATTCGCATGAACGGTATACGAGTGGAGCGACTGAGCGGAGCGCACACACATAGAGCGGATAATACGCAGAGCGTCACACCACGTGAAAGTGAAACCTGAGCGGTGAACTAATTTTCGGCGGCCGAAATTTCGGTGCATCGCTAATTATTGGCGACATCAGAAATGGATATTATATAATAGATGCTGCTCTCGACAGATGGCACCCCAGGGTGCCGCGGCACCCCGGTTGGGAAACACTGCACTAGAGGATGCAGCGCGAGTTCCCTCTCGGGGAACCATGGTTACATGCGTTACCCAAAGCGTTAGTTGCCAATGCCACATTTCTACATTTTGTTTAAGTTTAAATATTGTTTAAGTTTATATATGTTTTATCTGAGAATTATCATTCATTTCAGCATTATTTCAGTTACCAATTAAATTAAGTTGCCAATATCAATTAAACTAATTTTAATTTCATTTGAATTAATTAATTGATTTATTATTTAATTTTATTTAACAATAACAACACTGAAATCATCATGAAGAATACAGTTCTATATTTTTAAAGTTATTTTTTTAACACTCTCAGGGAACAAAAACACATACAAAACTGTCACTGTGGTGGTACCTTTTTAAAGAAGTACTAATATGTACCATTTAGGGGTAAATAAGGTACAATGATGTACATTTTAGCTTTTGAGTCTTAATGTACTGCCCCAGTGACTGCTTTGTACCTGTTTTTTTCTCAGAGTGTATTGTGGAAAGTCTTGTTTATCACCAAGTGCTGGGTTTGATGTGACTGATGTCATTGGTACTTGCTTGTTTAATAGCGAATTGCAATAGAAAACAAGATAAATTGTCATATTTGGGTGAACATTCCCTTTTAGTAACAGTCTCTGAAAAGCATCACTTGCTGTTTGATCCCTAGAGAACCATAAAAAATTTAATTTCACACTTTCAAGAGAAGTTTTTATTTGTGAACATGAATATTTCAGCATTACACTCTCACGAGAATGGTTAACTCATTATGCAGGTGAGAGTGCTTTCTCGTTTAGTGCTTTGATGTGAATCAAAACAACATTAAATAAAATGTGTTAATAAGATACAGATTATGCAGTGAATTACCCTGATGGCAGGGGTACTTTTCCATGTCATTTGTCCTTTCCATGTCACCTGTGTTTACATTCACCTCCCCTCTCTCTTGCCCACTCGCTTTGTAAGCGAGATGAAAACAGTTTCATTTGTCAAAGCATTAGTAACAGTGGCCTAAATAATCTTTGCACACTTAAATTGTCATTGCATTAGATAACAAAATATCAAACCAAGTGGCATTTATTTTGAAGATATCACCAGCACACATTAAAAGCTAAAGAAAATAAAAAGACATTTTCTAGGTTTTAACTAAAACACCAGTCGATTAAAGGAATAGTTCACCCAAAAAAAGAACATTTACTCACTCTCAGGCCATCTAAATGTTTGTTTCTACATCAGAACAGATTTGGAGAAATTTTGCATTCCATCACTTGCTCATCAATGGATCCTCTGCAGTGAATGGGTGCCGTCAGAATGAGAGTCCAAACAGCTGATAAAAGCATCTCAAGAGTCCACAGCACAACTCCAGTCCATCAATTAATGTCTTGTGAAATGAAAAGCCGCATGTTTGTAAGAAACAAGTCCATCATTAAAGGGGTGGTGAATCAGCTATTTTCGAAGGCTTGATTGTGTTTATGAGGTGCACTGTGAAATGTGCAGAACTGATCAGAACCTGTACAAGCACGGCTTTTACAGGACGTTTCGGAATAGTATGTTTTTTTGTTTGTAGTTTTCACATACTTTGTAGATACGCTGTTATTTGTAAATGCTACTGCTGTTTATGTTAGCTTTTGATATACGGTTTTATCCTCATTAAAGCTTTAGTACAGCAGAATACATGATTGCGTTGTAGCATTTTTGTAGAGTAATTATTTAATTTATAACAGTAAGTAACACTCTACTACAACAACTCTTCCTCTTCTCAAAAGTAGCCCAACATGGCCTCACCCCCTTTGTTGCATGTTCCCGGGGCAGGGTTTGTGATGTCACCAATCCAGGAAGAAGCTTGTTGTAGTCCCTACCAGCCATGTGTTGTAGGCCTTAAAAAGCAAATTCTTTAAAATAAAATATCTCTCTTTGCATTGAACTTTGAGTGTCATAGCATCATACAGATGTTGTTTATGCTCAAACAGCAACATTACACACTAACTAAAGTTAAAAAAAAAGTGAAACCATAATCAAGGACCCCTTTAAGACATTAAATCATTGACTGGAGTGGTGTGGATTATTGTGATGTTTTTATCAGCTGTTTGGATTCTCATTCTGATGGCACCCATTCACTGCAGAGGATCCACTGGTGAAAAAAAAGCCACTTCAGATGAAGAAACAAACTCATCTACCTCTTGGATGGCCTGAGTGTCAGTACAGCAAGTTTTCATTTTTAGATGAACTGTTCCTTTTAGAGTCGTTGTAAAAATGGCTCAGACAAATGAAGCTTCTGAGAAAAGTTCAAGCAGCATTTGTACAAATGACAATTGCCTTGATAAATGTTTTATTTACTGCAATGACATTCAGAAAGTATTAAGTGTTCAAATGCTTTTTGGCCAATATATATTATACACACACTCACACAAATACATACAATAGAAGATCGGTTGTAAATTATGCTGCATATAAACTTTTAGACGTATTTTTTGTTTGTGCAAAGTGTCCTGGTCACTTTCAGCTGTTACACAGTAACTGTCTCTGTTGCTTTCTTTGTTTTGTGTGCTTTGGGTTAGAACATCTATATTCTGTTCCCTTTCAGTCGGTCATTCTCGACGTCATGTCGGATGACTGACGAAATTGGGATCTCGCTTAGAGAGTATTAGCCAATATGGTGTCTAAAACGTAAGTCTCTTGATATTAACTTATTGATTATTGAACTGTTGTATAAAATCAATATCACATTTGTAACCATGCTTTAAAAAAAAAAAAAAAACGACACTCTTCGTGTGATATTAACTGTATGAAATTAAATAAATATATACATTTTCTGCCCCCTTATCTTGAATTATGTGATCATTCTTAATGCATATTAATAGACTGAATCATGCAGTGAAAGAACCAGGAAAGAACGCACTCTAAATGTTCAGCACACTGAAAGAGCAATTTTCCATTCTAAAAGAGCTTCACGATTGGAACGTCTTTTTGAAGACGCGTCTATTTAAAGATGTCTTACCCCCCGTGTGTTTCTGGGTGCGGTCGTTACCTGGCACCGGGTGATGGTCACGATCGCTGCCTCTGCGGACTGGTCTCACGGTCACGGTGAGGAATTCCCCTCCTACAAGGAAGGGGATGCCCGAACCAACCAGCACTTCGAAGCCAGCGGAGCCCTCGAGAGAGCAGGCTGGATCCTCCCGGGGGATACCACCTGTTTCTTCCGAGGCCAGACTTTTCTGGGGATGAAGATCCGTCAGTGTTGCCGCCCTCTGAGCGGCCAGCGGTGCCGGATACAGACCCGGAAATGATGGCTATGCTTTCCCGGGCCGCCGAGAGAGTCGGGCTCGAGTGGAATCTTCCACCGCGTCCCGAACCCTCAAGGTTGGATGATTGGTTTCTCGGGGTGGCCCGCGCTGGTTCTCAGGGCCCCACCCCAGTGCCTTTGTTCCCGGAGGTGCATGATGAGATCACTGGGTCATGGATGGCACCTTTTACTGCCAGAAACTGCCCCGGTGGCTCATCCTCCCTCACTACCCTTGATGGGGGTCCAGCGAGGGGGTATACGGGAGTCCCCCAGGTGGAGCGGTCTGTTGCGATGCAATTGTGTCCAAATGCCGCTACCACTTGGCGGGGCAAACC
>NW_015505384.1:140011-142712 GCF_001515645.1 Sinocyclocheilus grahami
GTTCTTTCACTGCATGATTCAGTCTATTAATATGCATTAAGAATGATCACATAATTCAAGATAAGGGGGCAGAAAATGTATATATTTATTTAATTTCATACAGTTAATATCACTCGAAGAGTGTCTTTTTTTTCATAATAATCAATAAGTTAATATCAAGAGACTTACGTTTTAGACACCATATTGGCTGTTTTTGCTCTATTTCGGCAACAAAAATAATTCCAAACACAGCCACAGCGCTGTTTTGCGTCTCTGAGCAACATGACGGTGTTTTGTTCCCGAATGAATCAACCGTTTAAATGATTCGGTTCAATCGCAATGACTCACTTAACAGTGACTTGCTGCCACCTACTGGCGGTTTTAATTGTTTTAATTTGACATTTCAAGTATCTTTTCATTATTTAAATAATTTCCAAATGTCAGTATTCAACATTTCATGTTTAATATATCAAAACATTATTTATGCATTTGTAACTGCAGGGTAAAACATTCCATGTCCCTCTAAGCTGCATTAGCATGTGTAAATACATCTAAATGCCACTTCATATGCAAACTTCTACAAAGATTAATTTTGTTTATATTGATTTCATTTGTTTAGTAACAGCCTAAATGTATTATTATTATAATTGACTGATTTAATGTAAGAATTTTACACAAAAGATTATGCACACTTTTAGAAAAAATGGCTTTATAAAGGTAAAAATGCCCATAAAAGGTAAAAATCTATTTTAACTTATTGGAAAAGATTCATTTATATCACTGCTGTGAACTGACCACACAGAATATGAAATGTATATCAAAAACTTTAGAAGCTGTCCACGGTAGTCCTTATATCAGCACAATAACACACTTAGCAAAATGTTGTCTAATTATCTTTATCGATATAAAATTCCAGAAAATATTGAGATATTATTTTTTGTCAATATCGCACACAGTACTGACACAAAAGGATTTGCAACGGTCGCTTTGTCACACCCAGTGTAGACAGCCTCAAGCTGTTGGTTTATTTGTCTAGCCTATTTTTATTTATTTATTTGTCTAGTAGAAGTTATGAATGGCCGGTAACTTAAAAATTTAGTAGCCAAATTGGCTGGTGAGTGAAAAAGTTAATTTCAATCCCTGCTTATATGGAGACATGGATACAAACACACACTCAGCGATGTCACCCGTCCTCATAAACGGATCACCACACACATAACACCGGCTTCATTAAGCAGAGACAACAAAACATGAGTGAAGTGTCTGGAGCAGAGCCAGCTCACCACGAGAACAAAGGGAGTCAAAGACAGCAATGAGAGAATGCCAGAGACACTGCCATTAACAGTCAGATAGATAGATAGATAGATAGATAGATAGATAGATAGATAGATAGATAGATAGATAGATAGATAGATAGTGTGTATATCAGCACCTTTACAGCAGCTTTGAATGCAGCTCATCCAATCATATTGTGATCATATGTTCATGTTGTGGATGAAGATATAGGCAATATATGTATTCCCGAGTGCAGTGAGATGTGGAGTGAGACAGGAAGGTCGTGACAGCATTGTGTCATCATCACTTCTGTTGAATGCTGTGAAGACATTTGTGAAGTCCGAGGTCTTCTCAAAACCTGTGAATGACACTTTCATCTCTTTTACTCTTTTTTTTTCCTCACACATTTGCTCTCTTTCTATCTCTCACACCAGTAGGGAGTGCGATCGCACTCTCTGTTTCTCTGTGAAATTTGCTACGCTAACTCTATGTGCTAATCTGTGTATGTTATTTCCTGTGTGATCTGGAGAATGTTTCATTGCATGTTTGTTCGTCTTTCTTATTCTCCATTGCTGTGTGTAATTTGTGGTTCAGAGATCATAGAGCGTGTGGCGGAGGGCCGCTGGCCGTACCTGCGTCCCCTGCTGTGTCCTCAGAGCCACAGCGATGAGTTGGGACAGCTGATGCAGCGCTGCTGGTCAGAGGACGTCAACGAGAGGCCCGACTTCAACCAGATTAAAGTACTGCTCCGCAAGAATAACCGGTACCTGACACACAAATCAGCTCATACACAAGAGCTCAAAGGACTTGACACATTGACAGATAACTGATTTTTTTTAACATCGAGATTTTAAGATGAAATTTGGTCACACTTTAAGGTCCAATTCTCATTATTACCTACGACTTTTGTCTCAAACTGCTAATTTGCTGCTTATTAAGAGTAAGGTAGTTGTTGTTAGGTATGGGGTAGGATTAAAGGATGTAAAATATGTTTATAGGTACTAATAAACAGCTAATATTCTAGCAGTTAGATTAATAGTTAGAATTGGTCCTTACAATAAAGTGTTACCTGAAATTTATATGCATAATGTAATATATATATATATATATTAATAATAGTTTATTTTTAGATCATGTAACTGGACACTGTTTATTTTAAATTCTTCATATATTTTAGTCATCCTGTAGCTTTAGTGCAGTTTATATAAGTTTTGATAATGATTTTTTTTTAAAGCACTTTAATATAACAGTCTATTCATTAATTTATATTAGTCAATAAAAACTGCATGTGTAATAATAATAATAATACATTACTATTATTATTATTATTATTATGCAGTTCTACAAACTTCTACAGTGTATCAATACAATTGTTTTAAGCACTCTAATATAATATATAGTCTCCTAATTAATATGAGGCAATAATGGTATAAATTATATTATAATA
>NW_015505384.1:142977-156811 GCF_001515645.1 Sinocyclocheilus grahami
ATATATATATATATATATATATATATATATATATATATTAATTCTGTAATAATAATAATTATTATTATTGTGGTTGTTGTAAAAAATTAGAAAAGCATTGATTTAATTGACACTGATAATGCAGTTCCATTAAAAGTTTCAGAAATATGTGCATCATGTGCATGTCATAACTGTGGACAAGGAATAGCCCACATTTGCACTTATTATGCACTGATTTGTTGAGAACATGTTGTGGAATTCTGTGGCTGGAGCTGGGAGTACTATCCTCTAATCTGTAGTAAATTCAAATAAAATATTGAATGATTTTTTATAATATTTTTATAATTATATTTTATTAATCATTATTTATATAATGAACCTTGCGTATTATGGGTGTTCAGCTGATCTTTTTGTGGCCTCACCGCCCGTGCTGCAGTGATCATCAGACGCACATTCACATCTCTTGTCTCTGCCTCCTCTTCTCTGTTTTGGCCTCAGTGGATATGGTTCCAACATCCTGGATAACCTCCTGTCCCGTATGGAGCAGTATGCCAATAACCTGGAGGAGCTGGTGGAGGAGAGGACACAGGCGTACCATGAGGAGAAACGTAAAGCTGAGGCTCTGCTCTATCAGATCCTCCCACAGTGAGTCCCAATTTGTTTGAACCAATTTGCAAAGTGCACATAAGTCATATGACTATATGTTTTGTAATACCATTCAAAAATCTGGGGTCAGTAAGATTTTTTTTAAGGCAGTTAATACTTTTATTCATCATTTCATTCAAAAGTGACAGTAAAGTATGGAAGGCCCGTTTTATTTATCTCGCAATTCTGACCCTTTTTTCTCTGAATTGTGAGAAAATCTGCAATTACCATTTTTATTTATTTATTTTTGTGTGTGGCAGATACATATTTCCAAAGTAAAGATGTTTATAATTTTACAAAACATTTCTAATAAAAGTTTTTGAATTTTCTATTCATCAAAGAATCTTGAAAAATGTATCACAGTTTCCACAATATGAAGCAGTTTTCAGCAATGATAATAATAAATGTTTCTTAAGCAGATCAGCATATCAGAATGATTTCTGAAGGATCATGTGACACTGGAGACTGGAGTAATGATGCTGAAAATTCAACTTTGCATCAAATAGCAGTTATAAATATATTCAAATAGCAGTTATTTTACATTTTAATAATATTTCGCAATATTACTGTTTAAACTGTATTTTTGATCAAATTAATGCAGCGGTAATGAGCATAAGAGACTTTTTTAAAAAACATTAAAAGATTTTACCGACCCCAAACTATTGAATAGTGTATGTACTGTAAGTACTAAAATGTGAGGTGTCCAGTTCTGATGCAACATTTGTTTAAAAAATATATATTTTTAAATGGTTGTATGAAATTATTCATACCAAGTAATGTGCACTGATTTTTTAATCGGTGAGGCTGTATCTGATTGTGTGTGTGTGTGTGTGTGTGTGTGTGTGTTTTGTTTCAGCTCAGTGGCTGAGCAGCTGAAGCGAGGTGAGATGGTGCAGGCAGAAGCCTTTGACTCGGTCACCATCTACTTCAGTGACATTGTGGGCTTCACCGCATTATCAGCCGAAAGCACACCGATGCAGGTCAGAAACCCTCTGTAATGGGGTCATTCAGTAAACACTCCTCAAAGAGACGCACACAAATAACTATAGGCTAATTTTGTACTTTACTGCAACACTCATTGCAGTATTGAGTTAAAATAGATTATCTATTTGTCCATTTGCAACCGCCACAGGTGGTGACACTGCTGAATGATCTCTACACTTGCTTTGATGCAATCATCGACAATTTTGACGTGTACAAGGTAATTCCAGATTCCAGACATTACATTCACCGCCTGTTCAACGATTAGTTTAAAGGGATAGTTCACCCAAAATGAAAATCTGTCATCATTTACTCACTCTCATGTTGTTCCAAACCTGTACGAGTTTTTTTCTTTTGTTGAACACAAAAGAAGATATTTTGAAGAATGTTAGCAACCAAACAGTTTCTAGCAGCCATTGACTTCCATTGTATTTTTTCTGTACTCTGGAAGTCAATGGCTACTGTTCAGTTACACACATTCTTCAAAATATTTTCTTTTGTGTTCAGCAGAAGAAAGAAACTAAGATCTATATTTTTAAGTGACTGAGATGTCTCTCACACACTCTGCCCATCACTGAGCCGAACGATGTGTTTTTGTTTGGCGCCCCCAGGTGGAAACCATCGGTGACGCGTACATGGTTGTGTCAGGCCTTCCTGTGAGGAACGGGAAACTGCACGCACGCGAGATCGCCCGCATGTCTCTGGCTCTGCTGGAGGCCGTTCACTCCTTTCAAATCCGCCACCGACCCAACCAGCAGCTTCGCCTACGCATCGGCATCCACAGCGGTGAGGATCAGGGGTCACGAAAGTGTTTAATAGAGTGCAAGTACAGCACAGAGCGGTCTGGCCTCTCTGAGGACATATCTGTGTGTTGATGGCTGACTAATGGGGAGGTTTGACTGATGGTTATGTGTGTGTTTTCATGTGTCCAGGCCCCGTGTGTGCAGGGGTGGTTGGTTTGAAAATGCCTCGGTATTGTTTGTTTGGCGATACAGTCAACACAGCTTCACGCATGGAATCCAATGGAGAAGGTGAGGCGCCTCCAGACTTTTGAAAGGGTTGTATTCCACACTTCTGTGGCATTTAGTTTTCCCTGAAGTCCATTTATAATGTATATGTATAATGTCAACTGGTTTATTGCACTACGACAGTTGTAATTTACACTAGTGTTCAAAGATTTGTTGGTAGAATTTTTTTTAGTTATTTAGAAATAATTAATTTATGCTCAACAAGACTGCATTTATTTGGAAAAGACAGTAATATTTAAAAAATATTATTACAATTTAAAAGAAGTGTTTTCTATTTTAGTATATTTTAAAATGTAATTTATTCATCTGATCAAAGCTGAATTTTCAGCATCATTGCTCCAGTCTTCAGTGTCACATGATCCTTCAGAAATCATTTTAATATGCTGATTTGATGCTCAATAAATACTTTTTATTATCTTTATCAGTGCTGAAAACAGTTGTGCTGATTATCTTATTATTATTTTTGAGAAAACCGTTAGGAATGCACGATATATCGGCCACCATATCAGTATCGGTCAATAAATGTTCATTTTTCTGTTATCGTTATCGAACCGATAAGAGAATTTGGCCGATATCTTAGAGCCGATAAATAATTATTTCCTGCAGAGACACTTCAGATGCGCACTGTTCACCATGATCATTTTTAATTGCTTGAAATATTATTGGAATCACTTCGAAAAGGAAAATACAGTGAACTGCAACATGTGCTGGGCAATTCTATCATATTATAATGAGATCATTAGCTACTGTAAAAATTTAAAAAACAGGAAGGGGGCAAAAACCTTTTCACGGCACTGTATATATATATAACATTATAATGAGAACACTATTATAATAAAACGTTATGAATTATTTCGGTTTGGTTACCGTGTTTCAGCGCGTTGTTGCGGGAAGAGCCAAAAGTGCATCCACAACAAAGTTACACATTCTGATTAGCATGTTTAACTTAGTTCAAGTTCCCTTGTCTTTTTGTACATATATAAGTTGTAATATTATATTTATGTTGTATAAATATCTGATTATATCTGAATATATGATGCGTTTCCTTGAGTTAAATAAGCTGGCAGCACTTCAGTTTACCGGTGTTTATTCAGCTCTTCAGCTTCAGCAAACGTAGCTTGAACAGCAATGCACAACATTAAGAACTATAATTGGGAATGTCATAAACATAATATTATAAAGAGAATATTACCGTAATAAAAAAAGTTGTCAATTATTTGGGTTTATTTGGCGTGTTTCATCGCGCTGTTACGGGAAGAGCCAAGAGCGCGTCCACAAGTTGCACATCTGACTAGCTCGTAACTTTGTTCGAGTTCACTTGTGCATTTGTGTCCTTTTGTCATAAATAAGTTATAATATTATGTTTATGTTGTATAAAGATCTGATTCTCATACTGCCTAATTAACCCGCTAACAATGCGCTTCAGTTTACTGGTGTTCATTCAGCTCTTCAGCTACAGCGCACTCAGCTCAAACAGCAATGCTGCTATTTGAAACAGTGGTATTTAAGATACTTCTTTTTCAAAATCATTGATATATTATTAATAATAACCATCACTTTTATTTGTATCTTATTATTTTCATCAACAATATGGTTTAATTAAAATAATTTAATTATTGTCGGTGCAGAGGTTATTCCATTTAATTTATCCATGATTTAAAAAAAAAATTTACACGTAAGTAATGTTGTCTAGTAACTTGTTTCCATTATTTAAGCATTAGTTTATTTATTTGTAAGGCTGCTTTATGTTTGATTTATTTTGAAGTGTTTAATGCCTTTTAATGGTGAGACTTTTTTGGTAATCAGGCTCTCAAAAATTATGTAAAAATGTGGATTTAGATTTATCGGCCAACATATCGGTTATCGGCTTTCATTTTTAAAGTATTATCGGTTATCGGTATTGGCCAAAATTGTCAAAATTGGCATCCCTAAAAACCGTGATATATATTTTACAGGATACTGTGATGAATAGAAAGTTCAAAAGAACAGTATTTATGTTGGAAAATAAATGGCAGTCTCTTGTAACATTATAAGTTTCTGTACTTTCATTTCAAAGTATTAATTTATTTTTTAAATGTTACTGACCCCAAATGGTAGTTTTGAACAGTAGTGTAGTTATAAATGATCATTTTGTACCCACTTTCTGACAGATGGAATTGATCAATTTTCCCCCACCTTTTTTTTTGCTACTGCATCTTTAACCCTTCTATATGTAAATGATCTCTGTTATAATTGGCTAACCTCTTTGCCTGTGAAAGCTGCATCTTTTCAATGAATCATCTGAAATAGTCTGTCATTTATAAATCACTTGAGTGAACTTTGAGTAAAACTGTGCAGGCAGGAATAATAATTTCCATATAAATATAATATAATGATATAGTGATAAACAGCAGGATTTAAAGAAACATTTATTTCAGTACAAAATATAATATGTGACCCTGGACCACAAAAGCAGTCTTAAGTCGCTGGGGTATATTTGTAGCTATAGCCAAAAATACATTGTATGGGTCAAAATTATCGATTTTTCTTTTATGCCAAAAACCATTAGGATATTAAGTAAAGATCATGTTCCATGAAGATATTTTGTAAATTTCCTACCATACATATATCAAAACTTCATTTTTGATTAGTAATATGCATTGCTAAGAACTTCATTTGGACAACTTTAAAGGCGATTTTCTCAATATTTAGATTTTTTTGCACCCTCAGATTCCAGATATTCAAATAGTTGCATCTCAGTCAAATATTGTCCTATCCTAACAAACCATACATCAATGGAAAGCTTATTTATTCAGATGATGTATATATCTCAATTTCACAGAATTGACCCTTATTACTGGTTTTGTGGTCCAGGGTCACATATGTATAAAATGCCATACTGGGATTCCTGAAAAGGCTTTATTGTAATGAATATGCACTTCTAGTGTACTTCAAATCTTAAAAGTATATTTAAAGAAAAAAACTGTGCATACAGATAATGTCATAATAATGAAATAAAAAGCAACTCAAGTGAACTTAAAGAGAGTTTATTTGTAAGGCTATATTTCTTCACACACACAGAGAGAGAGAAAAGAGCGTGTCTGATTATTTCATAATCTACTGTGCGCTGATTTCTCCTCCATCAGCCCTGAAGATCCATGTTTCAGAGGCCACTCGAGCCATCCTGCAGGAATTCAACTGCTTCCAGCTGGAGCTCAGGGGAGATGTGGAGATGAAGGGAAAGGGACGGATGAGGACATACTGGCTGCTAGGAGAGATCAGCTCCAATAATGCCTAAAAACTGACGGACAAGGAGAAAGAGCAGTGCACCTGAGAGGAGAGAACAAAACAAACGCATCTAAACAAGTACTGGGACCGTGTGAAACAGCGGGATGAAAGACGGTTTCTTCAGAAAAAGATCAGACTTACAGTAGAAAGTAATGTTTCAAAACTTGGGTTTGTTCAGCATTCATCTCCCAAAAGCTTCAAGTTATTGCTTCATGGGAATCCAGTTGTGACTTCTTTTGCCAAGTAAACTCAAAAGAAAAAGACTATACTTGAGCAGAATCAGTGAGTGTTGAGTTGAACGGACCTTCTGCTGGTGTGACCGGATCGAGTGTTTACGGGTCTCGTAGGACTTTTGAATTCTGTTTTGTTGCGATAGGTCTTCGCCAGATTTTTTACAGCAGTCATCAGGAGTCCTCTGGGTCTGTTTGTTGTCGTTCATGTTATTGGTCATGCAGAGACACAGTGCTGTAGTTTTTTTAGCCATGCAAAATGTTCTCGAGTCCTCCTCTGGGATGCAGGTCAGTTCAGATCTCTTCTATCTTCCATATCCGATCCAGTCAGCAGAGGGTTTTGAACCACAGATGAAAGTTACGCACATAACAGAAATAATAATAAATGGCAAGTGTGAATACGAAAGCATAGAAATGTGCAATGATGGATTTTGTTCTCAGATCTCAAGACCATTTCCCAGCAGAAATCCACATGTATTGATGTTGCAATAGTGTTTCGGATGAAACCAGCACAGGGATGTTCTTGTCTTCATTTAATAGCAGGATTTACTGTCCCCATGAAGTCAACAAGAAACATCAACACTTTTAACTTCCAGAATGTGAGATATTTCCAAATGGAACTTGATTTTATCCATTGGGTTTTAATTTAAGTATTATTAGTGGTTAATATTGTTGTGCTCCATTTACGAGATTCCACTCTGATCCATTCATGTACTTGGAATCCTAAAAAAAAAGAGGTCGGTAAGAAGCTATGCCGAATTCCATCCAGCGTGAAGCAAATGTCAATTTTAAGATCAAGTTAAATCTTATATTTCTTCCCCATTCTGAAAGCTTGCGCTGCTCACCTCCCTGTGTCTAAGCTGAGATAATGAGGATGTGGACAGAAACGTTCCCTGTCGTGATGATACCTGCTGAGCCATCGAATCTCACCGGGTCAGAGTCCTCTGGGATGGCTGTTACATTTCAGTACAATCCGAAATCTGTGGTCCACTTCCTGTGCTGATGGTTTCGGATGAAACCAGCACAGGGATGTTCTTGTCTTCATTTAATAGCAGGATTTACTGTCCCCATGAAGTCAACAAGAAACATCAACACTTTTAACTTCCAGAATGTGAGATATTTCCAAATGGAACTTGATTTTATCCATTGGGTTTTAATTTAAGTATTATTAGTGGTTAATATTGTTGTGCTCCATTTACGAGATTCCACTCTGATCCATTCATGTACTTGGAATCCTAAAAAAAAAGAGGTCGGTAAGATTTTTTTTAAAGGAAATTAATACTTTTATTCAGCAAAGATGCATTAAATTGATCAAAAGAGACAGAGAAATTGATAATGTTACAAAATATTTCTATTTCAAATAAATGCTGTTCATCAAAGAACCTTGACAAAAAAAACATGTCATGGTTTCCTCAAAAATATTATTCAGCACAACTCTTTTTAATATTGATAATAATAAATGTTTCTTGAGCAGCAAATCAGCATATTAGAATGATTTCAGCTTTGGTGAGCATAAGAGATTTATTTAAAAAAATCTTACAAACCCCAAACTTTTGAACAGTAGAGTAGATTATGGCAAAAATACATCTATATCATCACTTCTATATTATCTTGCAAAATATTGAAGAACAAACAAAGTATGTGACATACAGCTATAATAAAATAACACTGGCAATGATGGAAACAGCAAACTGTGTACTTCCTGTCAAAGCTGCTGCCATGTTTTTTCTAAAATTCCAAGTTTCTAACAATTATCCATTCAAAAAACATGAACAGTAGCTGGAACCTTACAATTATAGTAACTCAACTATGTATTGATATATTTTTAATGAAGGATTATTAAAAAAAATTAGTTTCCTCAGAATATGGATAAGAGCAAGCACAGTTATTTAGTTTTCAATAAGCATAATGCCTTTGTTAGGTTTGGATGTTGGAAAGTTGAACCACCGTCAACATTTCTACATGTACACATCACACACCTTTTAATATTAATCAGCTCTTGAAGATCATGGCAGATTTGTCAGATCTTCATCTTTATTAATATGCACTCAGTTCTGATAACATGAAACTTTCTAACCAACAGCTTCCTGTTGCACATGTCAAAATCTCAGCTATGCCGAATTCCATCCAGCGTGAAGCAAATGTCAATTTTAAGATCAAGTTAAATCTTATATTTCTTCCCCATTCTGAAAGCTTGTGCTGCTCACCTCCCTGTGTCTAAGCTGAGATAATGAGGATGTGGACAGAAACGTTCCCTGTCGTGATGATACCTGCTGAGCCATCGAATCTCACCGGGTCAGAGTCCTCTGGGATGGTTGTTACATTTCAGTACAATCCGAAATCTTTGATCCACTTCCTGTGCTGATGACTGCATACAGTACATCTGAGAGGAAACAGTCCAACGATTATCTGATGGCATTAAAGGCTTTGTTAATCACGCTGCTCTATATTTGAAATAAACATGAATGTCAATGATGTAAATAAATGCAATGTTTTTCCACATCACTTATCTTCTGCTGTGACAACTGTCAGTCAAACTGTAGCAGTGCAGCACATGGGCGTCCTGTGTCATGAGATCCTGACTGATAATATCAGACTCTTTAAGAAGCAGCTCTTCTTGCTGTCCTGTTGGGAGGGCATGAATAATGATTGTATTGTTTTATCTGTCTTCTGTGTGTGGTTTGAATAGCTGGGTCTGTGGGGATATTGATATATATTACTACAAAGACTTTAAGTGAAGTTTAAATTGATTGTGTTTTTATTATGTTTGAGGGGAGGGGGATTATGTCAAATAAACATATTAAAAACACTGAGCCTTCTTCACTAATTCTTGTGTTTTTAAAGGTGTACAGTAATGTATTTGTCTCACAAAGTCAGCCTTTTAAAGAATAACGCATCTAAGAGGTAAGTACTGCTATATTAGCACTGTTCAATTATATTGTGGCATAAATTCCCACGTGTCAATTCTCTTTGCCAAAACAACCTTTACGTTTTCCATTTTTGCAGTTTCATAAATGTATCTTAAATGCTTTACTGTGTGAATATTACTGAAAAGCCATCCCTTACACACAGAAAATATTTAGAATATTAAAGATCAACATATTTATTTACTGTATATTGCAAATATACAGAATAATATATTGTGCTAATATGTTACAATATATTAAATACTAGGAATTGCTGCTTTTCATATATTGAAAAATATGTGACAATATATTTATTTGTATATTGTAATATACATAGAGTAGATTTCCGAAGAGCGTTTTTGAAGCCTAAAGTGGGCGGAGCCAGCCGTGGCCATCTTGGCAGCGCGTCACTCCCGGATAATCGAAAATGGGCAAAGAGGCGGGAGCAGGTTACTGAAGCCACGCCCACCGAGCTCGACGGTGGTGACAGCAGCGGCAATCCACCTGTCACTCAAGTGGCCACGCCCTTAATTATGCAGAACTTTAAGGCTTAATATAATTTAAATGGATGAGTTATAAAAAAAATTCACCCCCTCACAAGTTGTCATGAAGGGCAAAATCAGCTATATAGACCAAAATAATTTTTTGGACCAGGCTGTAAACATGTTTTTTTCTGCTGTAAAGTTGGTGTGAAGCAGAATGTGAAGGTAGTGAAATCGTAATCTCGTCAAAGATAAAAGATTGCAGTGTCCTTTAATTACATGAACAGATTTAGACTATGTAAACAGAAATATTGCAGTGTGTGTGTGTGTGTGTGTGTGTGGTGTGTGTGTGTGTATACAACGCAGTTATAATGTATTATTATGATTAATTATATTAAAATAATAATTATAAAATTATAGTTTTTTTATTTTTGTTATTATTACATTAATTATAATAGTTATATATATTATTAGTTAATATATATATATATATATTAATATTCGAATAATATTGCTTGTTCTTGTTCAGAGGAGAGATTACATGAACAGATTTAGACTATGTAAACAGAAATATTGCAGTGTGTGTGTGTGTGTGTGTGTGTGGTGTGTGTGTGTGTATACAACGCAGTTATAATGTATTATTATGATTAATTATATTAAAATAATAATTATAAAATTATAGTTTTTTTATTTTTGTTATTATTACATTAATTATAATAGTTATATATATTATTAGTTAATATATATATATATATTAATATTCGAATAATATTGCTTGTTCTTGTTAAGAGGAGAGACCCTATACGACTAAATGTCTGCTGTTAACACATTTAAAAGTAAGTACGCATTTGTCCAGGTTCTTTTGCAGCATCCCAACCTTTTACTTTACTGTCTGTCTGAGCTTCTCCTCGCATGTTTACACCGAAGCAGCGTTCTAGTCAAGCTGCACGCCACGGGCTTCTTTTTGTCTGACGGGTCTCGCTGACAGTGCCATCGCCGTGATTGGTCAACTGCCACGTCAATCAAAATACCCAGCACGCGATTGGTATAAATGAGTCACTCCGCTCCGCCTTCACTCCGCGTTCGGAACACTTCCGCTAAGCCACCATGCCCTGCGGAAGTTGAATTGTTACAGTCGGACACTGTGGAAACACTGTAGTGGTCGCGCGAAGGTGGCGAATTAAGAGTCGTAAACACACTGTAGGCGCCTAGGACTGGGCGGAGAGAGGGTTAACTAGTTCATAAGCCCCTCAGACCCACGGAAACAGTGAGAGAAGGGTTTCAAACAGCGCCCTAAACCCCCGTCGGGTCCCGTGTGTGTGGGCGCAGCGAGGCGGGAGGAGATGGAGCCCTCGCCGGCTAAGGGTAAAGCGCAGGGGCGCCTTCTGGTGTCCACCAGCCTGGACGCCAAAGATGAGCTGGAGGAGGTAGGGCTCGACTCATTCCCATCGGCCGTCTACATACGTGTCAGCGCGTCCTTCACAGCACACATTAGCGAAGAAAACATGGGGAAACTAAGCACAATAACAAAAGGGCAAGCAGAATGGAGAAGTTGCAGGGATGGCTTTTGTAGTCTTTTGTTATTATTTGCCTTTATATATATATATAGACTTTATTATATATAGTCTTATTTGTTGATTCGAATATAAATGAAGGAGTTGTGGCAACGGTGTAAACATGATGTGTGCTGAACATACAACGATGTTATCATGTCATACATGTACTGAATGACAGCTGATGGTGTCAGTGAGTCTCTTTCTGCTGGGGGAGGTATTAAAAATGTATGCAGTCATGCCTTTAATTGAGATTAGACTATTTATGCATGAACTATTATTGGGATCTGCAGTGTTATTTTGTTTTTGGCATTGCATGCATTCATATTGCTCTGTAATGTACTCACCAGTGTGTGTGTGTGTGTGTGTGTGTGTGTGTGTGTTTCAGCGCCTGGAGAGGTGTGTGAGCATCACTACATCTATAACCAATGGACTGTCAGAGCGAGAAGCCAATGATGCTCTCACTGCTCATGTGAGTTTATCAGTTACACCCACTTATAATAACACATCAGGATTCACACAGCATTAAAGCCTGGACATAGAGTGGCATTTTAAAGCTGTGATTTTCAGGCCTGGGAAAATAATAGAATTTAGGAAAAGGCTAAAATGAATTAACTTTTTTCTAGTTGTTTACTCACCTGTATGATGTTCTTTTTGAGTGCTCGTGTAAACCACACCATGTCTACATAACTTTAAGATATCTGTTGACCATGATTGGTGACATTTGTATAGTAAATATGGTCATTTAAATGTAGCACTTGACATAGAAACAGACATCTTCTGCTCCACTACTCTCTATAAATGAAAAAAAAAAAGTTTGTTCGGTTTTTTTCCCCCCACCAGTTATCAGTCAGCTGTAAATGAAGAAAATGTCACTGTTCAAAAAGTATGGGACCTCTGTTATCCTACACATGCAATTCATATGAATCAGAAATTGGGTTTCATTTCCTTTGTTATTCATAATGTGGAGTTCCAGCGAATGCCTTTTATACTTTAAGAAATGCTGTGGCAGAAAGGTTTTGTTTTGGCACATACTGTAAATTCTCTGCTATTACTTCAGCTGTGGCTGTCTAAACTATTTTATAAAACAGTTACTACATAATATGAAGGATGGAAATTTTCATTAAAAGTTATTAAAGCAAACGGATTAAGCTTTATCCTTCTGCTAGAAGATCTGTTGCTGAACTACTGTTTATAAGTTTGGAGTCAGTAAGACTGTGTAATGTTCTTGAAAGAAGTCTCTTATGCTCACCAAAGACTGCATTCATTCGATAAATTATACAGTAATATTATCATATATTATTGCAATTTAAAACAACTGTTTTCTATTTGAATGCGTGTTGAAATGTAAATTATTCCTGTGATGCAAAGCAGAATTTTCAGCATCATTACTCTAGTCTTCAGAGTCACATGATCCTTCAGAAATCATTGTAATGTGCTGATTTGTTGCTCAAGAAACATTTTTTTTTATCCGAAAGAAGAACAGCATGACGTTTAGCCAAGGTCTGCTGGTTAATGCATATTGAGCCGTGTTGCTCACGTGAGATAAATGGGATCTAAATTTTCCTGCAACTTGTAATTTCCTGTTCCGACTCCGCTTTCTTCTCTTCAACATTTCATTCATGACTGACTTGAAATTTGAGATCAATAAAAGTGGCTAAAAGGACGAAAATAAAATTCCAAAACAATTTGAGAACGCTTTAAAGCAAGGGTGTCAAACTCAGTTCCTGGAGGGCCGCAGCCCTGCAGAGTTTAGTTCCAACCCTGCGCCAACACACAAACCATGTAGTTTTCAATTGAGCCTGAAGGACTTGATTAGCTGGATCAGGTGTGTTTATTTAGAGTTGAATCTAAACTCTGCAGGGCTGTGGCCCTCCAGGAATTGAGTTTGACACCCCTGCTTTAAAGAAACATTCTTTATTTTGAATGATGATGATGCTGTTTAATGGAGATGGTGTGTGTGTGTTCAGGTGTGTAAGAGTCCACAGCAGCATGAGGAGGTGTGTCTGGGTCTCTTCATGCTTCTGCTCACAGAGCCCCCACAAGCACAGAGGGTACGTTGATGCTTACACGAGATCTGATTCACATGCATGTCACAGAAAGCTCTTCTACTCGCACTGTTCTCCCAGAATCCCACCATTAACAGTGTTGTGTCCTGCAGTGCTACAGAGACCTGACGTTGGTGAATCGGGACGGCATGAACGTGGTGCTCATGAAAATCAACCAGATCCTTATGGAGAAGTTTCTTAAGCTGCAGGAGGTGTGCCGTACACAGGTGGGCTCCCATCTGATGTCATGTACACTGTTTGGGATTAAAGGAGCTATTGATGAGTGGTATTTTAGAATTATTTATTTGGTCATTTTGTTGTGTCCTTTTGTCTCTTTTATTAGTTTTTTAAATATTTTTTTTATATTAAAGGGGTCATATGATGCTTTTTTAAAGATCATTATTTGGTGTAACAGAATATGTTGACATGCTTTAATGTTCAAAAAACACATTATTTTTCAAATACTGTACATTATTGTAGGTCCTCTATGCCCCGCCTCTCTCAAACGCTTAGTTTTCTACAAAGTCCCTCCTTCCGACAAGCGCAGTCTGCTCTGATTGGCCAGCTGACCCAGTGCATTGTGATTGGCCGAACACCGCAAGCACTCGTCGGAAATTGAATGCCCATTACCATAATCGCGAGCTTCATCTTTCAAAATAAATGTAAAGACCGTAAATAATGTCATTAGTTTTACCATCAGTTCAAGCCCGAAAGC
>NW_015505384.1:157275-186319 GCF_001515645.1 Sinocyclocheilus grahami
CAGATTGTCATAGCAAAGTCAGAATTACCTCTTCTCCTAGGTTCACGAAACGGTCGTCCATAAAATGCATTGCAGTTCTGTTGTAAGTCATCTTAAAGATTCCTAAATGCATCTACTTTCGGAAGGCCAAATAAAGTGCTTTTGGTTTTGCACTGAAACACAGCGTCTCCCTGACATTGCTGCTTCAACACTAACTGCGGTTACTGAAACCACGCCGCCTTTCTTTGCGTGCACATTTGGGCGCATTATGCAAATATTTCCACATAGTGAGGTAGACATGTGGGGGCGTGTTAGAACGAGCTGTTTTAGGGGGGCGTGTGGCAGAGTCTTAACTTTGATAAAGAATATCTCTTTGGTTTTGAGACTTTAGTCAACTTCAGGGATCTTATCTATGCACAATCAGCTTGTAACACTCCAAAGAGAAAGGAAAACTTGAAATCGCATCATATGGCCCCTTTAAATAATTTGTAAAAATGTACCTTTATTTTATTTTCATTTTAAACTTAATTATATATAATTTAGTTTCCAAAGCAGCATTTCACATTTTCATGCAAGTTTTCTAAGTTTAAGTTTCTCGTCTGATATTTATATTTTGTTTTGTTTTTTTATTTCAGTTGACATTGACAATTTTTACTAGTTTTAGTTTTAGTTGACAATAAAAGCACTGATGAGGTCTCATCTTCTGTGTGGGCAGCTGGTGTGGTTGGTCAGAGAGCTGGTGAAGAGCGGAGTCATTGGAGCAGATGGAGTTCTCATGACGCTCATGAAACAGATCGCTGGTACGTTCAAGCACTAATGCAAATCATGCTATGTTATTTACAGCATATCCCTACATCCCGTGTCTAACTTGTGTCAATCTGCAGGGGGAGACATATCCAACAAAAACCTGTGGTTGGCAGAGAGCGTGTTGGAGATGTTAGTGGAACAGAGGTGAGAAGTTGCGTCAAACAGCATGCAGCGTGATTGTTGCACTGTGAGCGGTAACTACGTCCATGCTAATAGACCAGCACGAGTTTATTGTCAGTTGCATGAATGTGTTTATATGATGGACAGGGAGTGGGTGCTGAAAAGTGGGATGTTAGTGGCCATGTCTGTGTACACGTACCTGAGGCTCATAGTGGACCATGGGACGCCAAACCTATTGCTCCTCAGACAGAGAGAGGTGGACTTCTGCATCGGTTTGCTCCGAGAGAGGGTGAGTACTGGAAAGACTTCAGATCTTTTAAGAGTTACATGAAGTACACGGCTAAAGTATTTTTGAGGACGTTTTGTTTGTCTCTGTTAATCATTCAACCCTATAAACCTACTTGGTTGTATTTGATAAGCAAATTTCTAAGGCCTCTAAATTCAAAACTTTACTGAAAAACCTGTTGTACACAATCTACTACATGCCGTCTGATTGATAGTTCATTCTTTTTTAGGAAATTAAAAGGCCTTTTTTTTTTTTAAGGTAAAAATGGCCCCTTTCAGGTCGTGGTTCACATGTCTTTCTGCTGTGAAATCTTTACTAGTTTTTGTGAAGTAAATATAAGGATAACTTTTATTTTGTTAGATGAACACATACTCGACTCAAAAATCTTCAAAACTTTACTGAAAAACCTGTTGTACACAATCTACTACATGCCGTCTGATTGATAGTTCATTCTTTTTTAGGAAATTAAAAGGTTTTTTTTTTTTTTTAAGGTAAAAATGGCCCCTTTCAGGTCGTGGTTCACATGTCTTTCTGCTGTGAAATCTTTACTAGTTTTTGTGAAGTAAATATAAGGATAACTTTTATTTTGTTAGATGAACACATACTCGACTCAAAAATCAAATTTGATTCAACAGGCTTTTGAGGAATGTTTAGTTATCTCTCAGTCGTTGTATTTCATTGCATTTGATGTTTTGACAACCACAATAAAAGCTACACCGCTTTTATCATAAAACTAAGCATTAAATATCTCCTTACTAAGATGTATTATTGGGAGATGTAGAGTGACAACTGATATTTGTGATTTTATGTAAGTCTCTTTATGTAAGTCTTATAAAGATTGCACCAAATAGCTTGAGGTGTTTTTTTTCCCCCTCCTCGATTATGATTACTTCCTATTTTCACTATATCATACTGTATGAGCCTTAAAAACTTCCATGCAATATTTTCCGTACAATTATTTAATATATTAAGCTTGATTTTTGACTGATTGTGTAGATGAGATGTGGTTATCCCACATTACACATTGAGCCATGATGCGAAACTTTGAATCTGTTTCACAGCATATCTTAATTCTCTTATCTGAATCAAAAGCAAAATAGGCCAGAAATGAAAATTATTTTTATTCAGAGTGACTCGCCATAGACTAATTTCAAGGGCGCTCCCCCTGGAGCCTGCAGAGGTGAAGTGTCTCGCTCAAGGGCACTAAAGCAGGATTGTGATGTCTGTATCTGGGTCAGCAGTTCCCAAGAGAGCACCTGGGATTTAACTTGTGACTTGGGCTTGAACCAGCTGTGATCTAATGTATAAAACATAATTTTTTTTCTCAGTGCAGCATATCTTAATTCTCTTATCTGAATCAAAAGCAAAATAGGCCAGAAATGAAAATTATTTTTATTCAGAGTGACTCGCCATAGACTAATTTCAAGGGCGCTCCCCCTGGAGCCTGCAGAGGTGAAGTGTCTCGCTCAAGGGCACTAAAGCAGGATTGTGATGTCTGTATCTGGGTCAGCAGTTCCCAAGAGAGCACCTGGGATTTAACTTGTGACTTGGGCTTGAACCAGCTATGATCTAATGTATAAAGTATTTTATTTCACGTGCACATTACACATTACAGATGTTATTGCTGTTGTTGTGGTTTCATCTTTTGTTGCCATTCACTGGCGTTTCATGTTTTTAATTTGCTGTGTGTTTGTGTTTTAACAGTTCATGGAGTGTTTTATCATGGGGAGGGATCTGGTCAGACTCTTACAGAATGTGGCTCGTATTCCTGAGATGGATTTGCTGTGGAGAGACCTGCTGCACAATCCTCAGACCCTTAGCCCACAGTTCACAGGTGTGTGGGAGGGAATTTCTACAGTAATGCATCAGTTTTGGACATAAATAGTATGCACAGTAAAATCTGTGTGTGTGATATTAAACTGGTGTGTCTTGTCCCTTCCTGCTGCAGGTATATTGCAGCTCCTCACCTCTAGAACCTCACGCAAGTTTCTGGCCTGTCGACTCACGCCTGACATGGAGACCAAGCTGCTGTTCATGACCTCACGGGTAAATACTCACAAACACTGACACCTCAATACGTTCATGACTTGAAAGTCAAACACTCTTGCTCTTCCTGGCTGCAGGTTCGGTTCGGCCAGCAGAAGCGCTATCAGGACTGGTTTCAGCGGCAGTATCTGTCCACAGCTGAAAGCCAATCGCTGCGCTGTGACCTCATTCGTTACATATGCGGTGTGGTTCATCCGTCCAATGAAGTGCTGAGTTCTGACATTCTGCCGCGCTGGGCGATCATTGGATGGCTCCTGACTACCTGCACGGTAAGCAAGTTCTAAAAACATTCCGATTTTTCTGAATGTCATTTTGGATTCCATATCAACGCTAAAGGTTTAACTCCGTCTCTCTCTGCAGTCTAATGTTGCTGCATCTAATGCCAAACTGGCCTTGTTCTATGACTGGCTGTTCTTCAACCCAGAGAAAGACAGCATCATGAACATCGGTAAGAAAGGCAGGAAGCCGTTATTGAGTCATTTAGGTTTGACTTCTTAAACAGACATGTACGAACCACATGCTTTGCCTTAACCCAGTCACTGATGCTCTGCTTTTATTTTCCTTTGATATCTGTCTCTCTCTCTCTCTCTTTCTGTCTCGCTCTCTCTGTCTCTCTGACTCTTGTTTTCTCAGAGCCAGCCATTTTGGTGATGCATCACTCCATGAAGCCACATCCTGCTATAACAGCCACACTACTGGACTTTATGTGTCGGGTGAGAAACTCTTTCTCAGTTCTTATTATTATATAATTATTATATCAGTTCTTATTATCTTAATGATATTAACAGATTTAGATTTGAATAATGTATTAGTAAATGTTGAAATTAACATCAACTAAAATTAATAAATGCTTTAGAAGTATTTTTCATTTGTTAGCTCATGTTCACTAATGTAGTTAACAAATGGAAGCTTATTGTAAAGTGTTACAAAAAAAAAAAAAATGTTTTTGCTGATGCAACTAAAACAGTGTGTGAGGAAAATGATAATAAGCAATAATATCACAGGACATTCTGTGTGTTGTGAATGTCAGTCTTTTAAATCTTGGGTTAACCTGTATTTTATTCCACTTCAGATCATCCCAAACTTCTTCCCTCCTCTTGAGGGTCAAGTGCGGCAGGGCGTGTTCAACTCTCTCAACTTCATCATGGAGAAGAGAGTTCTGGCGTGAGTTTAACACACACACACACACACACTCATTAATATGTGCTCATAACAGGCACTTCATCAAGAATTCCACTCTCTCTCTCTCTCTTTCTGTCTCGCTCTCTCTGTCTCTCTGACTCTTGTTTTCTCAGAGCCAGCCATTTTGGTGATGCATCACTCCATGAAGCCACATCCTGCTATAACAGCCACACTACTGGACTTTATGTGTCGGGTGAGAAACTCTTTCTCAGTTCTTATTATTATATAATTATTATATCAGTTCTTATTATCTTAATGATATTAACAGATTTAGATTTGAATAATGTATTAGTAAATGTTGAAATTAACATCAACTAAAATTAATAAATGCTTTAGAAGTATTTTTCATTTGTTAGCTCATGTTCACTAATGTAGTTAACAAATGGAAGCTTATTGTAAAGTGTTAATAAAAAAAAAAAAATGTTTTTGCTGATGCAACTAAAACAGTGTGTGAGGAAAATGATAATAAGCAATAATATCACAGGACATTCTGTGTGTTGTGAATGTCAGTCTTTTAAATCTTGGGTTAACCTGTATTTTATTCCACTTCAGATCATCCCAAACTTCTTCCCTCCTCTTGAGGGTCAAGTGCGGCAGGGCGTGTTCAACTCTCTCAACTTCATCATGGAGAAGAGAGTTCTGGCGTGAGTTTAACACACACACACACACACTCATTAACATGTGCTCATAACAGGCACTTCATCAAGAATTCCACCACTGTGTCTCTGCTGGTTTAGGGATGCTTTCTGTATAATGATCCTGACTATGTCTCTTGCTCTTTCAGTAACCTAGCACCTCTGTTTGACAACCCTAAACTGGACCGTGAGCTGCGGTCTATGCTTAGAGAACGCTTCCCAGAGTTCTGCAATTCCCCCTCACCGCCCACTGAAGGTCAGAGCTCCTCATCACTGATTCATTGCCAGTCATGTCAAAAACAAAAGCTCCAAACCAATTTAGTCCACCAGAAATATTATACAAAACAGGCATTCTTTTTTTTTTTTTTTTTCAGCGTACTATGATTTGGGATGCACTAAACTTGCATAAATCTTGATAAACCTCTTTTGCTGGGAAGAGGGATTTTTTTGAGTGGTTCTGGATAAATGACAATGAATGTGATGTCAAAACATCAAGCCACACTTTAAAAAAAAAAAAAAAGTTGTTGTCACCTCTATATAAAGGGTGATCAAATTCATTTTAAAATTAATTTACCATGCATGCAAATGCATATACTGCTCAGTAACAGAGAGTCTTTTGTTTTGAGTCTTACTAATGTTATCTAATTTCCCCATCTCATCAGTGAAGTAAATACTTGAGTAGAAATATGATTGTGTGCAGTGGTCCTCAACATTTCTGACTCTGTCAAGGTCTTTATTTGAAGGCCCTCCGAGGTATTTCTGGTACTTTGCTGTAATGACAAAACTGCTCAGTTTCAAACTGTTTTAGTTAGAGAAAATTAAACTAAATTAAACAAATTCAATTAAAATAAAAAATATATTTTTTTAAATCATGAAATATTATTTGTTATGTATGTCTATTAATATTTAATTAATTAAAATAATTCAAGTAATGAATTTCTGTAATTCCAGAAGTTGATCTTTTGGGGTGTACACTTTTATATTACCAATGAATTTACAACTTATCTAGTCATTTGTGATTACAGGGATTGATTTAATTTTATTTATTTATTTTAATACTCTAACTGCAATTTTTTTGGCGATAAATTATTTTAGCGCTTGACATGACTAGTAATATTTATATTCATTATAAAAATGTCATTGACAATAATATTTTATTAATTTCCATAACTTTTCCAGGTTGAGAAATCACACTTTTATAATTCCATATATCCTGTTTGTTTTTTTGTTGTTGGTTTTTTTTTTTTTTTTAGACTGAAGGAATTCTGGTTCTTACATTAAAATTAAGAAGGAAGCCTGTGTAGTTTGTAATAGAAATATTACAATTAAGATCCAGCAAGGATTATAACATTGCAAACCACAATCTTAAAAGTCAGTGGAATGAAATTCTGCTTGAGTTATTGCATGTTTTAATCTTTTTGTAGTAAAAATGGAGGAATCGGTTCCCTTGGAGATGGACAATCATGTGCTTGATAAGGAGGATGGTTGCTATGACAACACAGATGCTACCTTCAGTGATGATGAGGAAGAATTGAACAACAAGGGTAAGATGCTTGCGGTAATGGCAGATACACTTTAGCTCAGGCCTTCAGATCAACCAATTAGGAATAAGAGGCTTGGCTTCACGGGGCTATTTCAGTTGGGATGGAGCGCATGTTCTCTGCTTTAGTATTCAACCATGACCGAATCTAGATCAGTGGCTCTGGCTCAGAATGCCGCCCATGACCCACTTTTGTATTTTCAGTTAATATCAGTGCTGTCATGATATATGAACTCTTGTTTTCCCAAGGTAAAAAACGAGAGTTCAGGTTCCATCAGCTAAAGGAAACCTACATCGACGAGCCTGCTGACATCACACCTTATGTCGACCAATTGGACGAGGCACTTAAAGAGAGGGTTCTGCAGCTGCAGAAAGGAAGGTGAGACACATATATTATAATAACATGTATTACAGTTATAATAAGATCTCAATTGCATGATTCTCAATTTGTGCGGTTCTTTCTCTCTCAGTGACACAGAAACGCATTGTGAGGTCATGCAGGAAATTGTGGATCTTATTTTAGAGGTGAGCTTTGTTCAGGGTGAACATTTCGATCTGAGCTTTAAATACGACTAATGATACACACACTTTTTTTTTATTTGTCCTATTTCAGGAGGATTTCGACTCTGAGCAGATGTCCACTCTAGCTTCCTGTCTGGCTGAACTCTTTAAGAGTCACTTCAGAGGAGATGTGTTGCCTGAGGAGATCACAGAAGAGTAGGTTTCCCTCTCTTTCTCAACTTCCTGTCGGGTCTTTTTGCACATTATTTAGTGGTTAGCTCTAGATATGTGTCTTTGGTTCCAGCCTGCATTGTGTCCTGATTGCCCTCCATATTTTCCTGTCACTACTGTTCATTTTTCTTAATGGAGAGGCTAATGGGATGCTGTGTGTGTGTGTGCAGGTCACTGGAGGAGTCCGTGTGTAAGCCGGTGTGTCTGATCTTCAGGAACTTGTGTCAGATGCAGGAGGACAACAGCGGCTTCTCTGTCCTGCTAGATCTGCTCGCCGAGCTTTACCAGAAACAGCCGAAAATCGGTTATCATCTGCTCTACTACCTCAAAGCTAGGTAGGGTCAAAAAGTCCAAATAATAACTTCCAAGTGACAAGTGATGAGCAACAAGATATATATTGCCAGTCGGTTGGTTTCTGTTTTGGTAAGACCATGACACACCAAGCTGATGTTCAGCGTAGCGAAGCAGTACAGAAGTGAAGGAAACAAGCAAACAACAAACTCAAGAGGGCAAACATAGAAGGCTCTTCTCATTGTTTATCAGCAGTCCTAGCTATTCTGGTTCCCCTTGTTGAATGACAGACTACTGCCACCTGCTGGGATGGAGAGTTAATTACACTCATAAAGGCATATACAGAGTAAGAGGTCTTTTCTGGTCCTAAAATCTGTACCCGACCCAAATCACTTCTTACCTGCACGTGACGTGCATAAATTAATTATTTCAAAGGAAAAACCTGACCCTGACCCGACGGCATGTATTTTCGAACCCAACTGGACCCGAATGTAAATGGCAGTCAGTAAAGAAAATTCCCAGTGTCCTGCTGACAGATTTGGCCGCTGCTCCATGCTTTCATTTATTTATTTATTATTACTGTAAATTACATTTACATTTAGCAGACGCTTTTATTCAAAGCGACTTACAAATGAGGACAATGAAAGCAATCAAAATCAACAAAAGAGCAATGATATGCAAGTGCTATAACAAGTCTCAGTTAGCCTAATGCAGTACACGTAGCAAGTTTTTTTTTAAATCATATAATAGATAAAAAGAAAACAGATAGAATAGAAAAATAATAGAGCAAGCTAGTGTTAGAGGCCTTTTTTGCTTTTGTTAGTCAGAAAAAGTCAGAATTATAATTGTATAATAAATAAAAAGAAAACAAATAGATAGAATGCAAGTGTTATTTTTTTAATTAAATTTTTTTTTTATAAAGAATAGAATTAGAAATTTATAAATTACAATTATTGCCTGCCTGATGAAGACAAGTTATTTCTGAGTTCGCCTTTCAGTTGTAACCAGTGGATCGGAAAATAAATGTGATAGCTTGATAAAAATTAAATCGATAGCCTAATAAATCATGGATTCTCTAGTGTTGTCTGCAACGCTGTCTCCGGCGAAGGGCTTCTGCACACAAAAAAAGAAAAGCCCTGCGAGCAATGATATGCAAGTGCTATAACAAGTCTCAGTTAGCCTAATGCAGTACACGTAGCAAGTTTTTTTTTAAATCATATAATAGATAAAAAGAAAACAGATAGAATAGAAAAATAATAGAGCAAGCTAGTGTTAGAGGCCTTTTTTGCTTTTGTTAGTCAGAAAAAGTCAGAATTATAATTGTATAATAAATAAAAAGAAAACAAATAGATAGAATGCAAGTGTTATTTTTTTTTTAATTAAATTTTTTTTTTTATAAAGAATAGAATTAGAAATTTATAAATTACAATTATTGCCTGCCTGATGAAGACAAGTTATTTCTGAGTTCGCCTTTCAGTTGTGACCAGTGGATCGGAAAATAAATGTGATAGCTTGATAAAAAATTAAATCGATAGCCTAATAAATCATGGATTCTCTAGTGTTGTCTGCAACGCTGTCTCCGGCGAAGGGCTTCTGCACACAAAAAAAGAAAAGCCCTGTATGAACACGCAGCTTAATGAAGTGAGTGGATTTTTCTGATGGATCTCATATCTATAAGATGGATTTCTGTGTGTGAGGTTACAAGCGTTTGTTTCTTTTCTACATGCGTTTCTCAAAAATGCACTTAACACGAACGCACAAATATGCATCCCGATAGTTGGGTCCATTTGGAAAAAGCACATTTATTTTAAGTTACCCGAGACCCAAGTCCACTAATACCAAGCCAGAACCGTATCTGAGGCACTCATCAAAGTTTTGGACCCAAACCTGCTCTGGTCTTGGGTCGGGCCTTAGGTTTTTGGATCCAAGTAGACCCGTGAAGACCTCTAATACAGAGCATATATTTAATTAAATCATGCCCTGTGCAATTTGATAAACGCTTTAAGACATGATGCAAGGCCCTTTTTTCTTTTGATTAATTGGTTTGTTTCTTTTCTACATGCGTTTCTCAAAAATGCACTTAACACGAACGCACAAATATGCATCCCGATAGTTGGGTCCATTTGGAAAAAGCACATTTATTTTAAGTTACCCGAGACCCAAGTCCACTAATACCAAGCCAGAGCCGTATCTGAGGCACTCATCAAAGTTTTGGATCCAAACCTGCTCTGGTCTTGGGTCGGACCTTAGGTTTTTGGATCCAAGTAGACCCGTGAAGACCTCTAATACAGAGCATATATTTAATTAAATCATGCCCTGTGCAATTTGATAAACGCTTTAAGACATGATGCAAGGCCCTTTTTTCTTTCGATTAATTTTGCAGCCCTACTCTGAACTCTCAGTCCCGGTTTCACAAACGGGGCTTAGCTTAAACCAGGACTAGACCTTAGTTAAATTAAGATATTTAAGCAACTTTTACAAAAATGCCTTAGAAGAAAACATTACAGGTGTACGTCTTGACACAGAACAATGACACTGACATATTTTAAGATATGTCAGAGCAAGATATTTTCAGTTGAGACAACTCAAACATGCATTTTAGTCTGGGACTAGCTTAAGCCTTGTCTGTGAAACCGGGGGTCAGTGTTTCATAGTAGACTGTTTTGTGCATCTTTGTAGCAAAGCAGCAGCGGGGAAGATGAGCCTGTACGAGTCCTTTGCTCAGGCCACGGCTCTGGGTGACCTGCACACCTGCTTGATGATGGACATGAAGGCCTGTCAGGAGGATGATGTGAGGCTCCTGTGTTACCTAACCCCCTCCATCTATTCAGAGGTAACACACGTCATGCTCGAACACCATGTGCCTTCAACAGAGGCTTTCACAGCCTTGCTTGACTTTTTCCTGTGTCTGTGTTGTACAGTTCCCAGATGAGACCCTGTGTAGTGGAGAGCTCCTCAACATGATCGTGGCTGTCATTGATTCAGCGCAGGTTTCAGATATAGACTTTTAAATAGAAAGTTCACCTAAAAATGAAAATTGTCACTTACTCACCTTTGTGTCATTCCAAACCCATAATACTTTGATTCACCTTTGAAAAACAAAAGAAGATATTTTTAATGAAACCTGGGTGATTTCTGTCTCTTCATAGAAAGTCTATTATACCAAAACTTTGATGCCCCAGAAAGTTCAAAAGATTAATTATTTAGTTTGTAAAGAAGATTATCAGATTTCATATATAGCACTTACTTGACGCACGAGAACAAACCTCACTGGTTCTTGCCGGACAAGCAGGTAGGGTGTGACATGAGGGTGAGTAGATGATGAAAAAAAAATCCTATTTTTGGCTGAATTTCCCTTTAACACGGATTAAATTTAGAATATATCTGAAGACTGGAGTAATGATGCTGAAAATTCAGCTTTGAAATCACGGAAAAAAATTGCATGTTAAAATGTGTTAAAATTGAAAACCGTTATTTAAAATGGCTATAATATTTCACAATATTACAGTTTTTACTGTATTTTTTTTTTAATCAAATTAATGCAGCCTTGGTGAACATAAGAGACTTCTTTGAAAAACATTACAAAATCTTACCAACCTCAAACTTTGTTGTTGAAATTTTTAAAGAGACACACATTTGTGTTGTGCTTTTGTGTAGTTTGAGGAGCTCCAGCAGTAAACTGGCTCAGCTGACCCTGGAACAGATGCTGGAACATCTGGACAGTTTGAGACACAATCTCAGCAACACCAAGAACAACTGTGAGTTCAATATCAAGCTCTTACAGTCCTTGAAACACCACTAAATTCTTAGCAGCCTGGTTGTCTTTTTCACTGTTCATATTGATTTAAACAATGCTTTCTGAATTGTTCCTGTTGGTGTATCAGTCTTTTCCCAGACGCCAATATTACAGGCCCTACAGCATGTTCAGGCCAGCTGCGATGAGGCCCACAAAATGAGGTGGTTTTTTTTTATCTTATTTTATTCTATTTTCAAGTTCTTATTTGACTAACTGTCCATTTTTTCCTTTTCTTCTGCCAGATTCAGTGATCTTTTCTCATTAGCTGAGGAGTATGAGGATTCCTCCAAACAACATAAACCTCGACGCAGAGCCCCAGCGTCTTCTCCACGATCCCGCAAGGGTGCGGCTCCTCAAACCTGCAATGATGAGGAGAGCGCGTCCAGCAGCGCTTCGGTAAATCCACACTCACAATATGACATCATAACGAAAGCCTTCAGGCCAGCACACATATTATTATGTTGTGTTTAAAATGCCCTTTGTTGATGCTTCTCCAGGAGGAAGAGGATTCCAAACCCAAAGCTCCCAAGAGAAAACGGAAAGGAGTAGGATCTGACAGCGACTGAGAGGACAAACCCTCGTCTCCACGCCAACCACACCCAGCATAACCACGCCCCCTCTGCGACTGTGACGTCACTGGAGACTACCTGCCAATCATCTGCTCCAGTCACTCAGGGGCAGCCTGCCCAAACACACTCCTCCTGCAGGGGCACAACTCTTTCTCTGGACTCAAATGCAGTGGAGCCTGGGAGACAAGCCTCTACAATCTCTAACCACTGGACTCCTTGGCTATTTCAAGCCTGAAAGTTTGGTTAAGTGTGAGGACGGGCGCAGTGGGGGCGGCTAAGCCTGGAGAACCTACATCCAGACTGGCATAGACTGACAGACATACAAACAAGACAGACTGCCTTAAAGGAGAGGGTTACTTAATGTTCCCCAATGGCCCACCCATAAAAATTCATGGTAATGTACTTCAAAGAGCGATTACCGCTAACGGTAGTGAACCCAGACTGTAACATGAAGTACAGGGATCTTAAACTGATTATAGATTTTACTGCATTTGGAGGTTCGTTTTGGAATAGTGGAAAGCAGATAGGCGTCTTCAGGTTCAAGCCTTTTATCTTTTCATGCTGAACAGACCTTTCCCCCGTACCCATCATAAATAAAGATTGACGCTCTGCCCGGTTTGGACACTGTGGCTCGTCAGAGTGGAGCCGAGACTTTACAGAGGGTCTGAGAGTTTTTATCTCATGTTTGAAATGAAAGCAGGACCGTACAAACGGAGGACTTGACTTGTTGGACTTTTTAAAGAATTCTTTCTACTGACTTATTTTCATAAAAACAGATTGTAACTATGTTAAAGGACAATGATATTAATAAAAAAAAGGGTGGAAAAAGTTTGGTTTTCTTGCCAGAATGGCACGTTTGGAGTCTTACATTCTTGTTGGGATGAGAACAATCGTATTAGCTGTCCTCAACAATTTCTTTAGTTTCTTATTGAATAAAAACTTTGCTTAGCATGAAGTTTTTTTCAACTAACATGAGTGCAGGGTTTCCAGGTCTGTGCAAGAAAAAAAGCCCAATGGCCCTATCCTAAATATCAAAACTCAAAATATGCCACTCCCATACCTAAAATACATATTTTTACAGTCGCTGTTAAGCATACACAAATTCAACTTGAAAATCACTATATAAACTCAAAAAAAAAAATCCTGTTTTCATGAGTGTATTTTAAAGATAATTTTGAAAAATTCAAATATGCTTTATTGGAAAGTTTAAACAATGATTTTATGCTTGTTCAGTGAACCATAAACAATTATTGCACATGCACCTGTGGAACAGTCCTTAAGACAGTTACTGTTCACAGGTTGTAGGCAATAAAGGTAACTGTTACAATAACTTATGACCGTAAAGAGACCTTTCTACTGACTCCACACCAGAAGAAGGATGTGCAGGATTCTTTAACATGCCATAGTCCTGCTGCAGAGAGGCATGAGGACTGCAGATGTGGCCAGAGCAATGTCTGAAATATAAGGAGCCTAAGACAGAACAGTCCTTAAGACAGTTACTGTTCACAGGTTGTAGGCAATAAAGGTAACTGTTACAATAACTTATGACCGTAAAGAGACCTTTCTACTGACTCCACACCAGAAGAAGGATGTGCAGGATTCTTTAACATGCCATAGTCCTGCTGCAGATAGGCATGAGGACTGCAGATGTGGCCAGAGCAATGTCTGAAATATAAGGAGCCTAAGACGGTGCTACAGGGAGGACAGCCGATCGGCTTTGCAGTGGCAAACCATGTGTAACTATGTGCCTCCTCAGACGTGTCCAGGAACTTGCTAGTGCCTTGGAAGAGTGGAATAACAGCTCACATTTGTTGAATTTTGTTCATGCAAATATTACATGTAACGAAATTTGCTGGAATTAAAAGGAGTTGAAGGATTTTTTTTTTGTTGTTGAGTCTTGCAGTAATCATAAACCTGGTTTCATAGACAGGGCTTAAGTTAAGCCAGGATTAGGCCACAGTTCAATTAAAACCAGTATCTCTTATAAACATACTTTAGAAAAAAAACATTACCTGTGTGTGTCTTGAGACAAATTAATAACACTGACATTTTAAGACATATCAGTGCAAGTTTTTCAGTTAAAACAGCCCAGACATGCGTTTTAGTCTGAGACTAGGCTTTAGCCTTGTCTGTGAAACTAAGAGATAAACTGTGTTGCTTCTCTCACAAAAAAAAAACATCTAGCAAAGTTTTATGGGTGGTAGAATGAAATACTGCAGCATTTCAGTCAAATACAAATATTAATGTCAAATCTTTAAGAAAAAAAAAAACACGCAACAGCATTTTGAAAGTATAAATCACTAAATCAGGCCATGGCAAGTTAATCACAGACTTGGCAACCCTGCAAGAGAGTGCATCTTGGCAAGTTAAAAAAAAAAAAAAACTTAATGTGTGCACAGACTGGAATTAAAATACTTTTATTTTTGACACTTAAAATGTGTTTTCCTTGTCAAAAAGCACAAGGCTGTACTAATGCTGATATCACTTACAACTCTTTCTATAGCTTAAGTTTTAGTTTAGGGTTCTTTCTTTTGGGAGTAAGACTCCTCAAGACAGTCAATGGTTTGTTCAGGAGCAGCTCCAGGCCTTCTCTCTTAGATTTCCGAGGGGTGCAACAGTCTTTTTGGCCATCCTGCAGCTTTCTAGCAGAGCCGTTTCTGTTGCTTGTGGAATTGGATGTTGAATTTGAAGATGTTGGTGAAGCCACAGAATCCAACGGCACTCTCCTTTCTGTGCATCGTCCCTGCTTATGGAATAAGGACTCTCTCCGGCTGACGCTGGGGCTGGCAGCCAAGGTCCGGAAGCCATAAGGTGTGGTGACCTTTCCAACGTGTTCCAGAGACATGGCTGCACACGTCGAACGGTCTGAGAGGTCCTCTGTGGCAGATTTCTGCAGGCGTTTCAGCTTCATCTTAGGGGTGAAACGAAGTTTGGCAGACACGCTTGGCGAGCCAGTGGGAGGCCGATGTCCAGGAGACTGTTCTTCTGGGCTTTCTGGAGATATCAGCATATGTGTGTCCTCATCGTTTTCTTTCTGACGACACAGCTGAGGAGACATGGATAACTTGGGAGGAATAGTAAATTTTGGGATTCTTCCAGGGGTCAGTGGTAGAGTTTGCCTGAAGAACCCTTTGGGTGTCATGATGTTCTCTAGACTGGCTGCTCCACAAGCAAACATTTCTCAGACTTTACAGACTACAACAACTGCAGCAGAAACCTGGCTTCTCTGATTCTCCACAGGCTACTGAGGGTTTACTCACAAGAAATCTTATTAACTTGTTAAAAGTTCCTGATGAGTAGCAGGTGAACATCATTAGAGTTTCACGCTTGATTGGTTGATAGCTCAAATCCCACTCATCTTTTTTTCCCCCACTGTTTAAATATTTTCTCCTTTATCTGTTAATAAATAAATACAAGAACGATTTCTAGGTTGATTCACCAAAAAAGTGTAACACAATTAGTTTGAACATCCCTGTCCCACACAGCCAGGTTGTCCCAAGGGGTGGGATTAAGAGCATTTTTTGAAAACCAATTCTAAACCAATATTATTCGTTGATTGTTATTATTATTTTAATTTCGTTGAAACTAGTGCAGGAATTACAGATTTTACCTGTAATTTTCTAAATCCAGGGGGTTCGGTAAACTCCATGAATATAAATAAAAACACTTCCTTTTTCTTTTTTCTTTTTAATTGGAGAATTGCACAACTGAAGTAGTTCCGGCTAGGTTTTGATCGCATTGCAGGTCCATATCACTGCGCCAAATTATTTCAGTTATTTCAAATACTCTTGCAGCCCACCACAGCTAAAGAACCAAAACCACAAAGACGTTGAATAAATATGAGAAACAATAAGATAAAATTACACTTAACTTTTTTGATTACCTTTTGAAGCACGCTCTATCTTTTTCTCTCCCGCGTGCAAGCACACGCGCACAGATACGATCCTCGGACGGAGCACTTGTTGTTGTCAGCGCTGTCCTGTGACTTTATCAATAACACTACCGAGGACCGACGTGACATTTCTTAATAGCGAGGGGGTAAAGTCGTTATTTTTAAGTAGTTAAACTTACAGCTTCGCTACTAGTGGAGGAACATTGAGAGCCGCGCAAACTCAGGTAATTCCTCTCTCTCTCTCTCTCTCACTCTCTCTCTCTCTCTCTCTCACTCACTCAGTTCAATTCATATTGCTTTATTGGCATGACATACTTAAGTACATATTGCCAAAGCATTGTACATAGCAGAATAAAAACAAACTCTCTCTCTCTCTCACACACACACACACACACACACAGTCAGTAACTCATTCTCTCTCCAAAAACTGCAACTGCCAGCCATCGGGCGGACTGGCCATCTGGATCACCGGGAGTTTTCCCCGTGGGCCGTGTATAATGTGGGCCGGTGTTGTGCCGAATTCTGCACCTTTGCCAGATTATCAAGCGGCAACCTCCCTCTCTCTCTCGTGAAGCCAACACGGAAGTGATTTAAACTGTAATTCATCAACTGGCCGCTAGAGGCTGGCTGCAAAAGGGAGTCAGTCCCATAGACTCCTCATGTTAAAATGCCCAACTTTACAGCAGAAAACAAACGTTTACAGCCTGGTTCAAAAAATTATTTTGGTCTATATAGCTAATTTTGCCCTTCATGACAACTTGTGAGGGGGTGAATTTTTTTATATCTCATCCGTTTAAATTATCCGCTGCTGTCACCACCGTCGAGCTCGGTGGGCGTGGCTTCAGTAACCTGCTCCCGCTTCTTTGCCCATTTTCACGCGGTGACGAAATTTTCATGTTGCGATTAATTGCAAATGCTTTTATTACGGTATACGGTATTATCACGATATTGAAATTTTGTTTAAAAAAGTGCTGTCATAATACAGTATAACAGGTTTAATAACTTTTTTCTTACAACAAAAATAACTGAACATTTAAATGCAATAAAGCAATACAGAAAAATGTTTAAAGTTAAAAGATTGCCTAATCCCAACCCCACCCCTAATCCTAACCCCTCCCCCACACCTAACCCTAAACCTACCAACACTAGGGGGTGCATAATCTGGCAGGGTGCAAATTTCGGCACTACACCGAGTGTTGCACCGAATTCTGTGACCATAGTAGACGCTGTATTGAGCTAATCCAACCTACTCCTAAACCCAATCCAAATCCTAAACCTATCCTCACTACAGCGCCTACTAAGGTCACATCATTCGGTGGTCATTGCATAAAAATATAAAGAATGAATTATAGTAAATGAGTCAAACATTCAAATTAACTTAAATTCAAATTAAATGTCAACATTTTGAAATAGCCAATCAAATCGAAAAAGGCGGGATTTACTGTTAACAGAAGCTGAGCTGCGCGGTAGGGGTGTTCGGTTCCAGGTTTTTCGGAGCCGACTCCATTTAGCGTGACTGTCCAAATTAGTCCAATTTAGTGGTGACATTACCTTTAAATGAGCTATCACCGTTGTTTGCTGTTGCCGAAACTTAATTTCACAGAGGGAAAAGTCACGAAAAACAGCCGTGGGGGAATATGCTCTCAGAATTAAATAAAAAATAATATATTCTTTAATGAATTCGTCACATAATAGTCAAGGGCTGGCGCTAAACGCATTGTCTTAAACAGCATTGATATAAAAAAATAAATACAATAGGCGTAAATACAAAAATACATGTGAATGTAGGCCTACACTTACTGATTTGTTTATTCTTGTTTATTATGTGTAATTTTTTAATGATTTAAGCTTATTTTAATGATTGAATAGCCTATGGAAAATGTAGCCTATAGGCTATGACTGCATTAAACATAGGCTAACATTGCATAACAAAACATCAATTATACAAAGCTGTCACGGAAGCATGTATAATTACAAACTAAATTTACTATTCCACACCTGTTTCACACATACTCCGTTTGCAGTGCGTGTTTTTTCCTTTCCCATGTTGAGCATTCACTCGATGTGTTCCGAGCGGTACGTATATGCACCGTCGCAGCGATTGTTCCCGCACTGAGTCTATTTTATTTTTGCTGTGCTGCACACGCTGAATTAAAATGACGGCATTGCTCACGTTAAAAATGCACATATGGATTGATATGCTATATGGGTAACGCGTATATGGGCACTCGTGGAGTTAGAAAACAAAGTTATTTTTATGACCAGCAGGGTTACTTGCAATGTAATAAAAAATAATTTAAAAAAGGCACGATACGGCTGTTTCTGTCAATGGTCATTTTTTATTTAAAATTGTGATAGCCTACAACCTTAACGTAAGAAAAGTAGACTGTAGGCTGTGTTTACGTTTTGCCACTTGCTTGATCATCTTAATATATAAATATGCATTTAATAATATTGCGCTTACACATGAATATGTCTATGAAAGATAGTATTACTGTGTGATAAGATCATCACTATGCTGAGAGAGAGAAAAAATTAGTAACAACGTTCGAATTTGAACTCAAAATAATAGTGGTAAACCGCGGCGGATCATAGCGCACTGAGCACACTAAATAAAGCACACCAAAGACTATAGAATACCCAAGACGTGTCGCTCGTATAGTTTTGAATGGGGAAAAATGCAACACTTAATAAGGCCGCTCTATCGAACGAAGCCCCGCCTTCTGAGCAAAAGAGCCAATCGCTAATCGGTAAAGTCAGCACGTCACTGCAGCTGCCGTTAGAAGTCCCGGTTGCTATAAAAACTGTCAACGCTCTTGAGACGTGCGGTTAGGACTGCGCATGTGCCTGAAAAATAAGCTTTATTTAACGCTTTGAACAAAATAAACAACATTTATGATACAGTTGTTGTCAGATTTCATTGGTGATTTCAAATATGAAATTTAATCGTAAGCTTAGTGCACAGTTTTGGAGAATTTGATGTTTCCCCATTCAAAGAGATAGGAGCTGCACTTGCATGCCCGAGAGGCGTTTCAAAGATGGCCGCCGAGTGACATGACTTGCCTTAAAGGGACTTTGAGCACACTGAGCCCGTGCTGCTTCTGCACCGTATAGGCTACGCAACGCACACGGACTGCATTGCAAATGGATCCTCGCTTAATTTCGTTCACTCTTTGCTGATATACAGCACTCAACTGCCATGCACTATATAGGGATTTGAGAATCAGTGAAGACATCAGCGATTTCAGAGTCGACACCGAGAATCGACTCCAGTGCTGGAGTCAACTCCGACTCTGTCTATTCAGAGTCGAGGAATCGACTCTTTTGGAATGCGAGCTGAGGTAACGTTAAAATGTAAGCAGCAGCTGAACATGACGAGACAATTCAGCAATATTTGGCAACTGTTTTTGATAATAAAAAAAAGTTAAACCCAGACATTAATTTTATATAGTTAAATAGTATAATAGGCTAATAATGAACCACAAACTACAATAGAGAATGTGAAGCTGACGCCACTATTTTTTGTTTATCCGCCATACTGGGAGGATCGCGCTGCAAATGTTTCTTGAGCACCAAATCAGCATATTAGAATGATTTCTCTAGGATCATGTGACACTGAAGACTGCCGTAATTATGCTGAAAATTCAGCTTTGCATAACATCAATTAATTACATTTTAACAAAAAGAAAAAGAGAAATCACTCAAGTGTTTCAACTGTAAAGTTACAAAGCTACGAGAATACTTTTTTGTGCAAAGAAAACAAAAATAATACTCAGTCTAAGACAAGTCTGCAGAAGAGCAGAACGTAGATGGAAAAAGGATAAACACCAAGTATCCTATGAAATCCTACGGGAGTCTTTAATAACATATCAAAAAGCTGTGAAAGCTGCCAAGTCTAACAATTTTTCTGCAATAATTTCCAAAAACACCAATAGTCCTAGGACTTTCTAAAAAAAAAATAGAAGCAATTAGACAGTCCATTATTTATTTTTTTAAATTTTTTAATTCATTTGAGCCGATTATCATGCAGGGTTTAATGGATTCAGTTGTCAAACTGAAGCCTACGTCTGCTCTTGATATTGTTCCTACCCACTTTTTAAACTGATTTTTGATAGTGTTGGGGGCTTGGGGCCTGGATTCTTGAAATTGTAGATAAGAGCCTTCTTTCTGAGTTTGTTCCAGCTTATTGTAAACGTGCAATGGTGAAACCTCTGTTGAAAAAGCCTAATCTGGATACAACTGTTTTATCGCATTTTAGGCCAATCTCAAATGTACCTTTTATTGCTAAAATTTTAGAGAGAGTTGTGTTATTACAGTTACAGACTTTTTTGGAAACAAATAATACTCTTGAAAAATTCCAGTCTGGATTTAGGAAAAATCATAGTGAGTCTGCTCTTTTAAGAGTATTAAATTACATTTTGCTACTTGTTGACTCTGGGAACTTTTTATAATTTTAGTGCTTTTAGATTTGAGTGCAGCTTTCTATACAATTGATCATGGCATTCTTTTATTGCGCCATGAAAAGTGTGTGGGCATCCAAGGAAGTGCCCTGAGCTGGTTCAGATCTTATCTTAGTAACAGAACTTTTTCAGTAGGTATTGGTCGCGCTGTTTCATCTGTAGCTCCTGTTACCTCTGGTGTTCCTCAAGGCTCTATTTTGGCTCCCATCTTGTTTTCACTGTACATGCTTCCACTAGGTTCAATTTTTAGGGAGCATGGAGTGTACGTTAATTTTTATGCGGATGACACCCACATTTATTTACCTTTAAAACACAATGACAAGAATGGTTTAGAAACATTGCTTGCATGCTTAGCTGATGTAAAAAAAAAATTGCATTTAAATGAGGGAAAGACGGAAGCAATTGTCTTTGGACCCTCTGTGGGTAAAGGAAAACCACATTTTAACTGTGGTCATTTAAACTCTTATATCAAACCAACGGTGAAAAATTTGGGAGTTCTTTTTGATTCCTCCATAAAGTTTGACCAACATATTAACTAAGTAGTTAAGTCATGTTTTTTTCTATCTTAAACTTCTGTCAAAAGTTAGATCTTTTCTATCTTTTAAAGATCTTGAAAGATCTTTGTTTTATCACGTTTGGACTATTGTAACTCCTTGTATATTGGACTACCCCAATCCTCCATGTCACAGCTTCAAATGGTTCAAAATGCCGTTCGTAAACGAGAACACATTACTCCGATTTTAATGTTTCTAAACTGGCTGCCAGTGCGTTATAGAGTTGAATTCAAAATTTTGCTGTTTGTTTTTAAGTCTTTAAATGGTCTGACACCTCCTTATTTGTCAGATCTTGTAAATGTGAATAGGTCTGCCAGATGTTTGCGATCCTCAGACAGTATTACTCTGTCATATCCAAGATCAAGATTGAAGTTGAAAGGTGACTGTGCGTTTGCGGTGACCGGTCCTAGGTTATGGAACAGTCTTCCCTTATCTGTGAGATCCGCATCTTCTGTATATGATTTTAAATCTAAGCTACAGTCTCATCTTTTTATTCAACATTGCTTGCATGCTTAGCTGATGTAAAAAAAAAATTGCATTTAAATGAGGGAAAGACGGAAGCAATTGTCTTTGGACCCTCTGTGGGTAAAGGAAAACCACATTTTAACTGTGGTCATTTAAACTCTTATATCAAACCAACGGTGAAAAATTTGGGAGTTCTTTTTGATTCCTCCATAAAGTTTGACCAACATATTAACTAAGTAGTTAAGTCATGTTTTTTTCTATCTTAAACTTCTGTCAAAAGTTAGATCTTTTCTATCTTTTAAAGATCTTGAAAGATCTTTGTTTTATCACGTTTGGACTATTGTAACTCCTTGTATATTGGACTACCCCAATCCTCCATGTCACAGCTTCAAATGGTTCAAAATGCCGTTCGTAAACGAGAACACATTACTCCGATTTTAATGTTTCTAAACTGGCTGCCAGTGCGTTATAGAGTTGAATTCAAAATTTTGCTGTTTGTTTTTAAGTCTTTAAATGGTCTGACACCTCCTTATTTGTCAGATCTTGTAAATGTGAATAGGTCTGCCAGATGTTTGCGATCCTCAGACAGTATTACTCTGTCATATCCAAGATCAAGATTGAAGTTGAAAGGTGACTGTGCGTTTGCGGTGACCGGTCCTAGGTTATGGAACAGTCTTCCCTTATCTGTGAGATCCGCATCTTCTGTATATGATTTTAAATCTAAGCTACAGTCTCATCTTTTTATTCTTGCATTTAATTCATTATAATTCTTGGTATCATGTTAACTTATGTTTTAGTGTTTTATATTTAGTATTATCTTTTTATTTTACCTTTCCTCTTTTGTACAGCACAGTGGTCAACTCTTGTTGTGTTTATTTGCGCTTTATAAGTAAATAAATGAAATGAAATGAAAATACCGCCTATCGACTGCATCACTTGTGTGTGCGAGTTCACGACAGCATCATGACGTGAGCGTGTGGCAGCACCTGCGTTGACACAGATCTGGCATGATGACGTCAGTACGCCGGATTTGGGTCAGCGCCGCCACACGGCGATGACAATTTTCATTTTGGGGTGAACTAACCCTTTAATGTCACGGTGAAACACTCCTTGATTATTCATGATCCAGCCTCATCTACAGAAGAAGTGAGTATAATGTTTTGTAATAAATCATTGCAAATCGCCTTACCTAATAATGTGGTAATTAGCAAGTTTCACGATGAATGCGGCTAAAGTAAACAGTCTTTCTGAGAGCAGCTCATAGCTCATTAACATTTAAAGGAAAATGCTACAAAAACGGCTTTATCTGAAAAGAGCTGTTTTTGACTGGGTAAAAAGGTGTTTTTTACACTACCATTGAGAAATTTTAACCAAACTATGTTACAGACTTTTCATTAAGACCCTAAAGAATCATATCAACTTGTGGAAAATGGTCATCCTATGACCCCTTTAATGGAAATCTCATGTCTGTATTACAGATGCAGCACAAAGGCAAAACAATTAATGAAACCACAAGTGAAGAAATGCCAGTTTCCCCTCCATCAAAAGGAAAACCCCTTTTAAAGGTTAGTTGTGGCAAATATTAAGTCGGCTTGAAAAAGCCAACTGACTGAACTACTGCTTAGACTTTTTATTAGTAGTAGTTAGCTATCTATCTATCGATCCATCCAAAATAACATTACAATAGCTTTCATAACTACTAAACTAAAACTTAAAACTATTGTAAACTTAAAATTAAAAGTATGTCAAAATTTACTTTGATTTGTATGTAAGATTAAAAATGTAACATGATTTAACAACACTTAGACCAACTTATTATTTCTCTTGTTCCAAGATAAAAATGGCTCCCATGGAGTGGAAACCAAGAACTGCTAAAACAACAGGAAGATATAAAAAAAATCCATTCCTTGAAGAGGCCCCACCACGGATAATTGTCACAGGCACTGAGGGGTATGATGAGCTCCTAAAACTCGACCTGGAGACATTTTGGTCAGACAAGAGAGAGGGGAGTGTGTTTACTCTCTGCCAAGCAAATGGGACGAGGTGGACGAAGGAACAGTTCCATCAGGAATTTGGATCCGTGGCAGAGATCCCAAACGTCTGGAAGCGAACATATTACATTGGACGTAGAAAAATGGGTATTGTAATGTTGAAATTACATGGCATGTGTGTGTTATAAACTTGCTCTTGTGCTAATACAGTACCAATTGCATGTTGTATCTACAGATGTCATTTGCCTTGATGAAAGCAGCTCAATATCAGGTATGTACCATAAGTTTTGATGACACATTTTAAGTGCCGTGTATGTTTTGTAATACATAACAGTTGCTCATTAATTATATTGTTTAGTATGTGTTCCATTTATTTATGTATCACTCCCTTCTTTTCTCAGGAATTGGTGAAAGTGAAGTGGACTCGTCTATGGCAACTTCAGTTTACTAATTTATATTTTTAAATAAAGGCTTACTAAAATATTACTGTTGAATATTTGGATGTTTAGATAACACTGATGATCTTGATGGTTGTTTGTAGGATTTCCAACCAAAGAGATCCAGAATTTTAGGAAGATGTACAGACCAAAGTGTAGTGAGGGTCTTAGGTTCAGGCCAGCATGCTGTGGGAGATCAGAAAGCGCTGAACAAGTTCCAGGTTCAGAAAGATCACTTTACATATATACATTCATTCATTCAGACAGGCAGACCAACATTACATGCTGATCCAAATTCAGACTCACCAGTTGCAGTGAGATCCACTAGTGCTGATAAATCCTTAAAGGGTTAGTTCACCCCAAATTAAAATTTGATATGAATTACAGATTACAGTAACCATGGATGTCCAGCTCCAAAAAAGAGCACTCTCAAAAGCCATGTGATAGGTTTTAATGTGGAAGAGAAACTAGATCAAGAAGAATCTTGGTCAATTGTTATTTTCAATTTTGAATATTCAGAAAGGTACTTATTTCATTACAACACAAAGATAATCAACAACATGCTTTTTGACTATGAACAAAGCTTCAATAAATGTCAAGATTTTAAAAATAATGAAAATTAGTGCATTTATCACAAAAAAAAACTATTTTATTACATTAAATTGTCATTCCTTGGTGTTTAGTTACAATGTTTATTCATAAGGTTTGTAAACCTCCAAATTTGTAAACAGTACAGTAGTGTTAAATTGTCATGCATTTCAGTTATGCATAAATCATGCATTTCATTAGGTTAGTTTTGCCACTGTCAAGACAGTTTACATAATTTTAAGTAATGTACACAGCAACTTAAAACTTTGAAAAGGATTGCGGTCTGTGAGATAAAAAATTAGCTCATGATTTACTTAACTTAATCAGTCCACTGTTGTATTGTAACTGTTACTCCTGGTCAAAAACTTCCATAATTTTATAGTTTATATGTGGGATCACTTATTTACAACTAAGTGTAATGGTGAAAAACATGAATATTTATCAATGCATAAAATTTAGTATTGCATAAAAACTAGTGCCTGTAACTGATCCCAGAATACTTTAAATATACTTCATAAATTGTGTGTATGTCTACTTTTTGTCCTTCTGGAGCTTGACATCTGTGGTCATAATGAACTGCCCTTGTGTAGAAAATGTTTTAAACATTGTTACTTTTTCCCTTTTGTGTTTTAAGTGGAAATAATAATACCATATGCAACAGCAAGAGGGTGATTAAATCATGGCAGAATGTTAATTTTAAGGTAATCTAATTGATTTTTCAGACCAAAGTGCAAGTGGATACACTCCTCCAGAACTTGTTGCAGAGAAACCCATCCAGGAAGGCATAGGATCTGCAGAAAAAGATGGATGTCCACAAAATCAAGTTTTTTACGTTTCGTATTACCATATTACAATCATGTAAGTAATATTGCCAACCAAGACACATAAGTTTACAATATTTTTTGTTAATTAGGATTAAAGTGGATATATTCTTTAAATGCATGAAATAATAGCATTTTTTTTTCCAATCTCAACTTTATTAAATATAGTATATGTTCCGTACCTACCGTATGTGGACGAGTCGCAAATCCATTGCAAAGAAGAGAACCTGCTGGGTGAAGGTGCCTTTGGAAGAGTGTATAGAGGCTACTTTCAGGGCACCCCTGCTGCAATAAAGAAGATTCTGTATGGCACTGCAGGACTTCCTATACCAAGATATCCAGCATGAGATTCTGGTCTCACTGTAAGATTAATTCTCATCATTAATTCTATCTTATAATTAAACATACATTTTAATTTTATCTTATATTACCGTTGGGGAGAATTGAACAGAATAACAACAGTGCATTTCTACTGTGTGCTAGTTATATTGTTGTCATTTAAGTTTTACTTGATAATTTGCTAAATGCCTGTAACATTTCATTGTATTTTATAGCCGACTGAGCCATCCCAATATTGTTCGACTCATGGCTGCAGCCCACACTGACAACGCCTTCTTGCTGGCCAATGAGTATATACATGGCACAACCCTGGAGGATGCACTACACAATGACAGTTCTTGTTAAGGTTAAAAAAAAAATCATATTTTTCATGTAACGTTTGTGAAAAATTGTCTTAATATTTAATGTGAATAACGAAATGTGATGTGATTGGTTAGCTATCCCAGTGCGTTGTGATTAGCGAACAGCTTAGATCAGGGCTGTCCAAACTCGGTCCTGGAGGGCCGGTGTCCTGCAGAGTTTAGCTCCAACCCTAATTAAACACACCTGAACCAGCTAATCAAGCTCTTACTAGGCATAGAAACTTCCAGTCAGGTGTTTTGAGGCAAGTTGGAGCTAAACTGCAGAGACACCGGCCCTCCAGGACCGAGTTTGGACAGCCCTGGCTTAGATGGTGTTTCAGTACAGCCCCCATGCCAAAGCAGCAAGTTCCGTCTGCTCCGGCTTAGTTAAAGCAGCACTATAACTTTTTCTGTGTTCAAAATTTGCAAAATGTATATAATGAGCGAGTACATCATGAATTCATCTTTTTGTCTTATTCCGAATCACTACGGTACACTTATAATAAGTACTATATTTGGACTATTGTAGGCTGGTCACCGCTGCGGAGTAACACACACCTGCGTGAATCGCCATAGACATAAACTTCGAGAAGTAGCTCCGGTTGGAATGTTCATCCGCGGGATATGTGCAGTTCTGTTTATTAACCGCTAGAGCGCCAAAAGTTACATAGTGCTGCTTTAAGGATGGAGTCAATATTGCCATATCAATTTGAGCTGGATTCAGACCCAGAGAATATTGAACAAGAGGATCGCGCAGAACCTTTGCACGCACGGATATTGCAAGACATATTAGAGTGGTAACGTTTTTCTGAAGACAGTCGGTTTGCTTCAGATATACCGTGATATAAAAACACCCGCACTCAATGTATGGGAAACACTGTAGTCTCATAATTGAAGTGTAAATTCTGCAGATTACATCATTGTCCAGTATTGTACTGTCAGCAATTTATTATAAAAACGTTTTCATAATTGTAACATACATATTTACATACATAATTATTCAGGTGCATGTGTAATAACTTAAGAAAACTTGAGGCTACAGCAGCACTTCTTCGTCGTCTTGTCTGATGCACTCACTCAACCAATAGTTCTAACCACAACCTCGCCCCTCCCCACCCCCCAACCATGTGAATTTCCGTAGGCGCGAATGATTTTAATGATATTCTAATGGACCGCTTTGTGCCCGGAAAACAAACGCTGTAGTCCAAACGAGCCGTTCGTTGTAGTTCTTGAAAAGGGATTTTTTTTAAACGAAATATCTCCCTTTGGAGTGGACTTTGAGATTTGTAAGTTTGAAGATCTTTTTTATGCCCAAACATACACACTACACACTGACTAAAATTCAAAAAGTGAAAAAGCATAATAGGACCCCTTTAAAAACAAGTTTTGTACTAATTATTTCTGACCTTTTGACATCGATGAGAATTCAGACCAGTATAGTAGGAATCCTGATCGTTTGGATTCCTACTGAAATGACTGGATTTCACCCGCAAAAATTCACTGAACAATGGTAAATGGGACTGCACCTTTTTTCCCCCATGTTATTTATTTAATACACGAGTTTCTCAATTTGAGTTGAATTACTGAAACAAATGAACTTTTTTCCACAATATTCTAATTTATTGAGATGCACCTGTATTATCTCATACTATGATGAACACATACATTTTTTTATACTGTTTTATGACATTATGATTGTTCATTGTGAGATACAACCATCTTTCCCTGATCTTTTATGTAATTATAAGTTTGGCAATAATAATAATAAAAAAGAGGGACAGGTGCACGAACACCTCATAGCATCACTAACTCAACAATCTAGTACCGTTTTCCTCAGTTTTACTGTAAAAATGTAAGTATTACTACTTAAACATTAAGATTACCCCAGAATGAATTGCATCGTTTGCCCACCCCAACACTTACATGCAATAATAATGCTAAATGCTAACCAATAATTATATTACTTTTTTTTTTTTACTTAAAATTACATTTTAGTAAAACAAGCTCAATTTATTTTTTGTCGTGACATAGCTATACATAAATATACACTAGTTGAACTAATGCAGTCGATGTGAGTACATCAATTTTCAGTCAAGCAATTAATACATGAATTAATAAAATATATTTTATTTACTGACAACAATAAGAAACATGAATAAATGAGTAAAGGAATTAATAAAAGTAAGCATCATCTGCAGTGGAAAAGTGCCATTTGTGGCACGGCTCGGCTCGCACGGCTCAGTACGGTACGGCACGGCTCGGCTCGGTTTGCATTTCCACTGCAGTTCAGTACCGCTTTAGAGTGGGCGAGATTATTCACATGTCATTTATAGTTGCACCACCTCTACTGCCGCAACTCCTGAAAAACGTTTTCATTCCGCGTCGCCCCATCAAGCTCTTGCTGGATCTGCTCCTCTGCTATCAACGAGAGGAACATCTGTACTTCCTCAACAGACCACGAAACAGACACTTTTTGGTTGTTAAAAAAAACAGCGCAAGAAGAGGCGAAAGAGCAAACAACAGAACAACACAGCTTTGACAAAGATGAATCCATATTCATTTATACAGTGAACACACTCAGAAGAATTGGAGAAACTGAGGAATTGAGTTTCAACATCTGGAAAAGCGGTTGGAAATTGAAAAGATCCTGGCAGCAATGGTAAAAATAAAAAAAAACTTCAAAACAACATTTCCTCACTAAAGCTCTCATCTTTGACAAAGTCCATCATTTATTTGAATTATTATATTGAATTTATGACTTAAAAATGGCTTGTTAGATACAGAGAGAGCATGAGCTAATCGAATAGAATATCTTTGTCATTGTACAAGTAACGTTACAATAAGATTTATTTTGAAACTTCCAAATTGATAGTAAAGCTTAAGAATACAAATGATTTAAAATGACAATATAAAATGATCAATTATAAAAGGTTTGCAGCAGTATTAAAATAGTGCAAAAGAGCTCAGATGTGCAATGCAGCATTAAAACCTAAACGGTACAAACAGAAAACATAATGTAATAAAACGGTAAGGGTGAATTTATTATTCCATGTACATTTGAGGTTAATGTGTATACTGGGCTACTTTTTAGTTACAGCAGCTATCACTGTGTTGTTATGAAGTCAGTTGTGCCAGACAACTTTGAAGGCAGAGACAGATTGTGGGGGGCACTA
>NW_015505384.1:187951-208797 GCF_001515645.1 Sinocyclocheilus grahami
CAAAACAACATTTCCTCACTAAAGCTCTCATCTTTGACAAAGTCCATCATTTATTTGAATTATTATATTGAATTTATGACTTAAAAATGGCTTGTTAGATACAGAGAGAGCATGAGCTAATCGAATAGAATATCTTTGTCATTGTACAAGTAACGTTACAATAAGATTTATTTTGAAACTTCCAAATTGATAGTAAAGCTTAAGAATACAAATGATTTAAAATGACAATATAAAATGATCAATTATAAAAGGTTTGCAGCAGTATTAAAATAGTGCAAAAGAGCTCAGATGTGCAATGCAGCATTAAAACCTAAACGGTACAAACAGAAAACATAATGTAATAAAACGGTAAGGGTGAATTTATTATTCCATGTACATTTGAGGTTAATGTGTATACTGGGCTACTTTTTAGTTACAGCAGCTATCACTGTGTTGTTATGAAGTCAGTTGTGCCAGACAACTTTGAAGGCAGAGACAGATTGTGGGGGGCACTATAGGGAAAAACAAACTGCTGGAATAAAGAGTTTTAAAGGGTTAGTGATGGAAAACTTGCAGGTCAATGGGCATCAGTGTTTAAGGTTGGTAAACACTTGTACATACTATAATACTATTGTATTATAGGGGCAGGAGTATTGCACGCATATAATACTACCCGCCTGACATTGGCATGTGTTATTCAGGTGTCAAAGTTGTGCAGAATTGAAGGAAGAAACCTCAAAGACAGTGCCAGAAGGATGCTGGACAGGAAAAGCCTACAAATCTTGCCACATTATTCAAACATCGTGGTGTCAAAACTCAATAATTTACAACGCAAATCAGAAATTTAAAAAATAATTACTTTACTGGTCATTTTGAAATGTCAAACTTTGTCCGCAATTGTTAACCACCTCTGTATTATATTTTAGGGTTTTAAAAAAAATCCCTCATGTCCAAATTCAACATGAAGGGGGGTGGTCCGCTGCAGAAAGAGGCATTTGAAAAGACTGCACTGTTCTCGGTCATTAGAGGTATGTGTATAAAACACAACATTTACCAGAGAGCTTCTCTCTTTTTTAACACACTGAATGGTGATACACTATATATCTCGTTTTTGTTTTTAGTTGGCATCCAAGCAAAAGAGAATGACTCCCTGTCACAATTAGTGTAATTAAAGTAAAAAAAATTTAGTTCAAGCTTTTCATGTGCTTTTTTCTTCTTCTTATTTGGCAGATGCTGTGATGACCAACTTCCCGGCAGCAACAGAGTTGGACTTGAGGAATGCAGTTGGGAAGCATTTTAAACAAGAAATAAAACCAATAATTAATCATTTCCTTTAAGTTCACTGTTGGTTGTTTTATTTGTTAAAATAAGTAAACCAACAAAAGGGTTCATCTTTTTTTTATGTTGTCATTTATCCGTAATGTTTTAATGTTAAGTGTGATAACATGCTCTTTATTTGTATTCGTTTTTTTTCTTTTAAATATCTTAAGTTATTTAAAATATTTAATTTTTTCATTTTTATATTTTTATCTTAAGTTGTTAAAAATTCCAGATTTTTTATCATAATATTTATATTTAAGTGTATTGTATTTATGAAATTTTATTTTGTCATTAATTTTATATTTTTATCATTTTGTATTGTCTTAAGTTGTCAAAAAATTTATTTTTCTTAATAAAAGCTGTATATTTAATTTGTTTGGATGGATTGACATTTTGTTGTCTATTAGACGTATATATGTAGGCATTCATTAGCGGTTTAATTAATCATTTCCTTTAAGTTCACTGTTGGTTGTTTTATTTGTTAAAATAAGTAAACCAACAAAAGGGTTCATCTTTTTTTTATGTTGTCATTTATCCGTAATGTTTTAATGTTAAGTGTGATAACATGCTCTTTATTTGTATTCGTTTTTTTTCTTTTAAATATCTTAAGTTATTTAAAATATTTAATTTTTTCATTTTTATATTTTTATCTTAAGTTGTTAAAAATTCCAGATTTTTTATCATAATATTTATATTTAAGTGTATTGTATTTATGAAATTTTATTTTGTCATTAATTTTATATTTTTATCATTTTGTATTGTCTTAAGTTGTCAAAAAATTTATTTTTCTTAATAAAAGCTGTATATTTAATTTGTTTGGATGGATTGACATTTTGTTGTCTATTAGACGTATATATGTAGGCATTCATTAGCGGTTTAATTGATGACTAGTCTATTCTTGGGCTATGGTTAGACATCTATTAAATTTTCACTGACAGCCCAAATTTAGCCTTATTTTAGCCTAGACATCTGGGCTGCGTTTAGATGGCTAATAGATGTCTTTTAAACGCAAAATTGCTTGCTGGATATATATATATATATATAAAATCAGTCTTCAAGTATTTTACTACACTTCAGTATGTGATTCTTATTAAGTAGGGGTCATATTTTAGGATTCTATACTTAACCCAAGTCTCAGAGAACCTGACACCTTGTACTTCTGGAGACTCCAGGTAGGTTGCAGTTCTGGAAAATGGTGGCGCTGGAGACTAAATGGTTCCTGGTGATTTCACACCTAATTCTTCACCTTACTTCCTAATTATTTTGCAGTTAACAAGCATCTTTTCTTCTCCACATGTTTTTGACTGACCCTGACTGAGCATTTTGCTGTCCAATGGTTATGCATTAACTTTGCAATTTCTAGTATTGTATTAGTTTTGAATATTTCTCATAGGCATTTAATAATTTTTGACTTTCAGTTAAGTGAAAGAGCATTGTAGTTACTCTCCCAGGATCAGGAAACAGTCCTCCATAAAATGTGTTGCACACATCTGAATATTTGGGTTGAAGTGCTGGAACAGTTGTAAATGCAACTTAATCACTGATTTCTAGCCGTGTCCTCTGTAGTTTCGCTTTCACAACGAAACACACGGCGGGTTAGAGTGAGCGGCGGCCGACGGGCTTGCGGCAACCACATGTGACGACCCCGGGCTGGACTCCGCTTCGTCCACGGTGAAAGCAGATCCGGTGATCCACAGCGCAAAGTTGATGTATTTCCTCAGCGACCAGCACAGATCAGCTCCAGGCATGACGAAGCAGATATCGTCCTCTTTTGGAAGGCCAAACAAAGTAGTTTTGCTTTCACAACGAAGCACACAGCGCCTTCACGACATGGCGGCGGCAACAATACTACAGCGAGAATAAAAGTTACGCCTTCTTTCTTTGCGTGAACATTTGGGCGGCGTTATGCAAATCTTCCCACATAGTGAGGTAGATATGTGGGGGCGTGTTAGAACGAGCCGTTTTAGGTAGGCGTGGCTGACTCTTAACTTTTATAAAGAATATCTCTTTGGATTTGAGACTTTAGTCTTTGCAACTTTACAGATCTTCTTTATGCACCAATAGCTTGTAACACTTCAAAGAGAAAGGAAAAATTTAAATTGCATCATATGACCCCTTTAATATTAATTTAAATTGAGTTTTTATTCGTTTTGAATTTTTTTTTGAATTTCCCTTTTTCTTTTCATTTTAAGTTAACTTTTTTTTTTTCAAGTAGAGTTTTAGTTTACTATGATAACCCTGCTCTGTATAGATTTCCATAATAAGTGCTTTACTATAAATGCAGTTGTAGCTTTTACAAACGGAGTCTAAATATTTTCCTGTGGTAATCCGATTATATTGATAGTTTTGAACCTGCAATATTCCTTTAATGGAAACTCATCTTAGTGGTCAATATTAAGGATCCTCATGTGTTATAGTAATGTTAATAGTGGATTCAGTAGCGATTGATGTAAGATGGTTTAAGGATGTGTGACGGTCTTTGTTCAGGTGGACTGTACTGCTAATACAGAGTAAGCGCTATGGGGTGACTGGATACCCAACACTCAAAATATTTCGGAACGGACAGGAATCCTCATCATATGATGGGCCTCGCTCAGCTGGTATGTTCCTGTATCATTTTTACTGATGTGTGCCATAAATACAATAAGTGATTTGCTGGTGATGTCATTGTGGGCATATCATTTCCAAACAGATGGAATCGTGAACTATATGAAGAAACAGGCCGGGCCTGATTCTGTGCCTCTGCATAGTGAGCATGACCTGGAGAACTTTATCAACAACTTTGATGCCAGCATAGTTGGTAAGTGCTCTAGTCTTTATTATGTATTCTGTAGATTGAAAATATATAATGCAGATGTAATGTTAATGCATAAATGCAGTAAAGATGGATAGATGGATAGAATATAGATAGATAATGCATATATTTTATTACTAATGTCTTGCATTTTCTTTCGTCTGTCCATATCTCAGGATTCTTCTCAGGAACTGACAGTTCTCAACTCTCTGAGTTTCTTAAAGGAGCCAGTTTAATGAGGGAGAGTTTCTGCTTTGCCCACACCACAGACCTAGAGCTCGGAAAGAAATATAAGGTCAAATACGAGTAAGCAAGGGGAGGGAATTCAACTGGTTTAAGTGGTGGGTCTTAGTTAGGATAGTAAAATCAATAGGCTTATCCATGTTATCCATGAAAACACTTGACGGATCTTTTGCTGTTGATCTCAGATTTATCTGTCATTTGTGAGAAGCTCACTAAATTAGGCAGCTCTCATTTATTATTATTATTATGCTTGTTATTTATAGGGTATAATCAATATTATTATTATTAATAGGCTCTGTTTTTAACATTAATTATAATAGGAAATGTGACCCTGGAGCACAAAAGCAGTCTTAAGTCGCTGGGGTATATTTGTAGCTATAGCCAAAAATACATTGTTTGGGTCAAAATTATCGGTTTTTGTTTTATGCCAAAACTCATTAGGATATTAAGTAAAGATCATGTTCCATGAAGATATTTTGTAAATTTCCTACTGTAGATATATAAAAACTTCATTTTTGATTAGTAATATGCATTGCTAAGAACTTCATTTGGACAACTTTAAAGATGATTTTCTCAATATTTAGATTTTTTTGCACCCTCAGATTCCAGATTTTCAAATAGTTGTATCTCAGCCAGATATTGTGCTATCCTAACAAACCATACATACAAGCTTATTTATCCCAGCTTTCATATGATGTATAAATCTCAATTTCTAGAAATTCAAAATCAACAGCTGAATCATTTTACTTTTGCATATTGCTGGATTTTTTTAAATGTATGGTAATGTTAATATTTAGTGTTCAGGACAATTTTGTTCACTTTGGTACCATAAACAATTTTGGTGTCCAACACTTGATGTCCAGATTAAAATCTAATTCCTGGAGCAAAACCAGTTGAGAACCACTAATGTGGACTGTGTAGCTGGGTGTACTAATATACTGTATATAAATATGCAATACTACTAAGAATGTGTAAACCCTTTCCCTGCAGGTCCATGCTTCTGTTCCGCCCCCCCAGACTGAGCAGTAAGCTTGAGGAGAGTGTGGTTCACCACGCAGGACCCCTGTCCATCACAGGCCTGCGCCGCTTCATCAGAGACAACATGTGAGCAGACACCGTCACATCACAAACACCCACACGGCACATGCTGAGATCATGATTGCTTTTGCTCTGTAGTTTTGGACTCTGTCCTCACCTGACCAAAGAGAATAAGGATTCATGGAGGAAGAGGGATTTACTGACGGCCTACTATGACTTAGATTATTTTTGCAATCCCAAAGGCTCCAACTACTGGAGAAACAGGTGAGTCCTTTAAAATCAGTGAGCAAATATAAAGTCATAAAGTACTTACCTGTCTTTCTCCCTCCCAATTGCATTTAGAGTGTTGAAGGTGGCGTCTAAGTTCAGTTCTCAGGGCCTGTTGTATTCTGTGGCGAACCGTAATGACTTTCTGGAGGAGCTGGAGGATGAGTTCGGTCTGGGCGCCTCGGACGCAACCGAGCTGCCGTTTGTCACCATCAGGACACGAACAGGAAACAAATACACCATGAGAGAGGAGTTCACGTGAGTACAAACACGATACTATGAGGATCCTGTTTTCAGAATTTTAAGGAGGAGATTATACATGATTTGATATTCTAAATAATTATATTAGTTGACTAATTAGGACATGCCACTACAAGCCGCAAAAGCATATTTCATTTCCAGCGAGAATAGCATGGTATCATTTGATCCCTGATGTGTTATCAGTTTATTTTCTGAAAGCTGCTTTTGAAGACTATGTATTTCTTATGTATTCTTATAATTATTGCATTGAGTAAATTCAATTAAAATAATGAATTGCAATTAATCTGTTTTTTTCTCAAATGTTTTCTTTTAAAAATGCAGTGCATTGAATATGAATATGCTCACATACGTTAAACAAATTGGCAAAATCCCAAAACTTATTTCTTGACCTTTCAAGTGTTTGGGGTCGGTAAGATTTGTTTTTAATTAATACTTTTATTCAGCAAGGATACATTAAATTGATCAAAACTGACAGTAAAAACTTGTATAATACTGTAAATGCTGTTCTTTTGGGCTGTCTATTCATCAAAGAATCCTGAAAAAAGTGTATGATGGTTTCCACAAAAAGTATTAAGGAGCGCAACTGCTTTCAACAATATTAATAATCAAAAATGTGCCCCTGGACCACAAAACCAGTCAGAAGGGTCAATTTCTAGAAATTGTGATTTATACACCATCTGAAATTAATACTGTTTGAATATAATAATAATATTCTTCATTTAGCTGTGTCCCATGATGTACATCAACACATTAAATGCTTTAATCATGTCTGGTTTTAATTGTAAGTATGGTCCCTCCTCAGACGAGATGGCAAGTCTTTAGAGAATTTTCTGGAAGACTATTTTGCTGGGCGACTGAAGCGTTACGTCAAATCAGAGCCTGTGCCGGCCAAAAACAATGGAGCTGGCAAGGTTAGTGAGACACATGTGCTTGATTGTTTCATTTGGTCTTCATTAACAGTCTTGTATCAAGCGTTAACACAAGTCGCTGTCTGTGGTCAGGTGGTTGTGGCAGATACGTTTGAAGAGATCGTCAGTGACCCAGAGAAAGACGTGCTTATTGAGTTTTATGCTCCATGGTGTGGCCACTGTAAAAAACTGGAGCCCAAATATACAGAGCTTGGAGAACGGGTGAGCTTACATGACATCAGTATGTCTTATCTCTGTCTGAATCACTTCTCATCCTGTTTTTCTGATTTCTGTGCTCTCAGCTATACAGTGACCCCAATATTGTAATCACCAAGATGGATGCATTTGTGGAGTATTATCATATGGAGCCATTATCAATGTTTGCAATTGTCATTTCTTGCCCCTGGTTTGCCACTGAACAGATTTTGGGTTAAAAGATGCCTTTCCATTTGATCACTTAGGACATGGGTTGAACAATTGGTTATGTATTTATATAGAGTTTGGGAGTGAAATGGATGCAGTTTACACGATAAACATTGTCCTGTCAATTTAGTATTTTTTTTTCTACAGTACCCATGCCTTAAATTTAGTTTGACATCTAAATGAAGCTGTCTGTTCAGCAAGAGGTACTCACTGATGAGCAGAAAATGCTTGTTTATTAAACAAGAGGCAAGTATATGACATGCATTACTATTGAGATTTATTTTTTTATATATATTTTTCTATTTTCTAAAGTCTATATATATGTGTATATATACACAAACACCTCAGAGACATGTAGGACTCTCACACAACTTAGGAAAAGACATTTATTGTGAATTCTGAACCCTGGTTCCTCAACAGCTGTAAAGAAGGGGGAAAAAAACCTTCCGATGCTTTCAAACTGATTTATATATTCTATTCTTACACCTCTCTACCAGAAGAAATACTTTAAACAAGAGAAGAACAACCTGGGCCCATACCAAACATAAAAAAACATCCTGTCTGTGGTGAATCTAGTAAAATCTCTCTGAAGTAATCTTGACACCGGAGGAACTTAGCAGGTTGGTGTCGTTCCGACTGAAGATTAAAACAAAACACTGGTCTAATTAAGACGGAGACAGCTTCCTGATTGCGTTTGTGTCTTCCCATTTCTGGTCTTTCCTAATACATGCACTGAAAGCTTGCAGTCTGTCAACAAAGAAAAGTCACAGACGATCCCAGCTATATTACTCTGAGCTTAAAACAAATCCAAAATATACCGCCTTTTGCATGCAACAGACATTTTAAAGTAAGCCAAATATCTGGTTGTACAAAGGAGGGCACTGAATGACAATCGATCAACCATACGTCACGTCATGAACTAAGATGTCAATTCACGAACGTTACTTAAGCTTAGGGAACTAAAACAAACAGGACCAGAGAGTGAGCGGAGCCATCCTACAGGTATCTAGCTTTAATTGTAACTTTATTTTCTATGTGGAGGTTAAGAACTGAAATGATTTTCACAAGGAACACCCCGTTTTCTGTACAGTGTTTCAGAGGTAAGGTTTTTGTTTCTCCCCAGAGTGTTTTATAGTCTCGCTCTCTCCGTATTTAAACTTTAGTCTTGGTCGAATCTAAAATTGTTGGAGAAGAGTGAGGCCATGCCGACGGACACACAACCCACCCCATCCCACCCCACCCTGCTCAGGTTCTTAGCGGATCGCTTTGACGGGACTCTTGAAGCTGGAGGCTGCCTGCAGCTGCAGCTGGTAAGCCATTGGGTGAATCTTGAAACCATAAAGCCTGGAAGAGGAGAATGACAGTACTGACAAACTGAACCATTTTAGAGATGTGAGAAAATCCATTTATACAGAGGTGTATAGGGAGGACAAACCTGGGCACAAACTGGTTGGCGGGCCTCTTCGGCCGGTACTCGGGATGCACCATGAAGAGCATGTGGGGGAAGCCAGTGCCAAAATAGGCTCCATCGGTGTGATGGTGCCTGGATGACTTGGGTGTGTACACATCCATACACTTAGGGCAGTAGAGCTTCACCATGGCCTCACCAGGAATATCAGAGAGCCCTGGAGACAAAACAGACACTAGACTCACTCATGGAAACTTGTGCGATCACTCGGCTGCACACAGACCTGCTCAGCCAACATTATTTAGAGCCAGTTATCTCATTTAAGGTTAAGATGAAACAATGTGTAACCAATTAAGAAACTCGATGAGATATTAAAAGAGAGACGGGAAAAAAAAGTATGTCGACTATAGATTTTATCCATTGGGAAATGACTGGATTGTTAGTAGCAGGTGTTATTTAATAAACATGGTGTTTCTCACTTTATCCCTTTAATAAAAATGGGGATTACAGTTCACCCAAAAATTGTCATCGTTTACTCACCTTCATGTTGTTCCAGACCTGTATGAATTTCTTTCCTCTACCGAGTAAATAAACAGGTGCTGGTCCCCACTGACTTCCATAGTATGGGTAGGGAAAAAACACTATGGAAGTCAATGGGGACCAGCAACTGTTTGGTTACCCACATTCTTCAAAATCTCTACGTTTGTGTTCAGCAGAAGAAAAGCATACAAGTTTGGAAAGACCTGAGGGCAAGTAAATGATGACAGGATTTTCATTTTTGGGTGAATTATTCATTTAAGGTGTGCATCTTTTTTTACACAGTGCATGTTCTTAACCCGGTTATGCTTAAGCCGACAATGCACACGGTCATTTAAACACGTTTTCCTTTATTGGAGTAAGGTCATAAACCGATTGTAACAGCTAGATTTTTACAGATTTCAGCCAGCATGTAAACGCATTACCCTGCCTTCTGTCGGCTTACTGAAGTGCGCATGTGTGCTATGTGACAGGAACGCGTCCTTTACTGTGGATTTAATCACATCCAGACAGAACAAACGTTTTACAGTAAGGGAGGAGGAAATATACCACAAACTAATTATAAAAATGTGTTCTCATCTCGTGCAGGAGGAGGAGAAGTGGTACTATCCAAATACTGCATCTTGAGAGGGTAATATATGAGATGCAAGTTTCCCGCGGACATGTTGCAATACTCTTCTTCAGTTTTTAACGATTTATTTAACATGACAACCGACAAACTAAATACTCAGAGTTAGATATGCAAATTATTACGTTCTGACCTCACTAAAGCAAATAAACTGATTTATTAATAACGTCTTAACCGCAGTTTACTTGCACTGCCGGGTTATTAGTTTGCATGTAAACCAGGACAACAGGTTATTTCAATAAGCTGATTTTTGAAAGTCATCAGTGTATTGGTGTGTCAATGTCAACACGCGATCAGTTTATCAGATCATCAAATCTTAAGAAGTGATTATCAACCGATTGGGGGGGAATTCAATTACAGAATATTTGTCTTTTAATTACAAAAAGTAATACAATGCAGTTGTATTTTTAAACATTTTAACTAATCTAGGGCTGTAACTAATGATTATTTTGACAATTGAGTAATCTGATATTTTTTTAGTAACACAAACAGACCTAAGTGAAAACCAGGCTTTAGTATGACTATTTATATATAAACTAACGATGAGGCAATAATAATTGGCTCAAATAAAATATCAAAACCAAGTAACTACATGGTTCTATTGAACAACACTGATAAAATACATAATGCAATATGCCTATACATAATATGAACATAACCAAGTACATTATGTGTTATAACAAATACCTGCAGAGGGTGGCAACGGCCTGGTGACGTTTCACTTTACAGCATGATTAAACTGTTTAAATCTATTTAATTTTAATATTTGGCCACATGCAAACTCAAACTTTTATTTTGAAATCGTGATGTACAATAAATGGCATATTTAGAAATAGGTTGATGTATTCTCCTATATTGACAAAGGTTTAAATGATTTACGTTACAAATCTAGTGAGATAATGCGCACTGTTTTCCCAGATGAACGTTAAGCAATTCAAATTCACAGTAAATGCAGAGAAAGAGTCACACATACAGTCTTTACTGGTAAGTTACCATTAAGAGATAGAGATCATGTGTGAACAGGACCTTTTCAAAAATCCCGGTAAATTTGTTCTGGCAATCATACAGTTCTTATGGAGATGACGTGATTACTCTGAGCTGTTTACAAAGCTCCGCTGCATTTTAATTAGTTTTTCTATGTAAATAGGCCTATGCACTATATGGACATCTTTGACCAATGCGCTTCACAGTGTTTTTTTCGCGCTTCCTCCATTCATCAGTGCTGCGATGCTCATCTCGTGTTTATAAGAGCAAAATATTCTGATTGGCTGGTAATGTTAGTTTGGTTGAGAGTGAAAGCTGTGCTTCTCTCACACCATTGGTAGGCGAACTCATGGACTCGAAAGTGATTTTTTAAATGTAGGATTATTTTTTTCCGCAGCCAAACACTGCACGCCGGAGAACTTTAAGCCCTGCAATCAACCAGAGAATCTCACATTTTTGATGAAAGATTACAATGGCAAACATTATTTGTTTGAAGTCAAATAAATGGGACACCCACCAATAGGCAGCATTGGCTGATTCTCACAGTAAACACGAGGACAATAGCCAAAATCTCCCTGCTGGTACTTCTCCAGCTGCAACACAAAACAAGCACAACATCATACGCATGAAGCTGAAAAATAAATTGTCTTTCTTTAATGAAATTATAAGTCAATAACTAGATGACCCGGAGAAAACGCACCATCTGGGCAATGCCACGGTTAGTGAGGATATAGCGCGCATGGATCAGTCCATACAGCATCTCAGCAGCCTGCTCAATCAGGTCACTCTGGTTAGGGTTGTCCTCCAGCTCCTCATCTGACACACACACACACACACATACATACAATAACACCATTACACAGCTAGGAAATCACATTGTTTACAGTTAGCTTGAAACAGAAAATGCCATTGTCTTTTCTTCCCAATTTGATTTCACACTGACTTTAAAACAGGGAAATGCATGTCTTCTATAGTATGTTTTTAAGGTGTTGCACTTAAGAGCAAATGCATGCTCATAATTATGGCATGTGCGCATACAATAAGCAATAGTCTAGCGTTCAAGGCATTAAACAGATATTCATGAATTTGGTCTAAAATATCTTGCATAAAACTACATTTTTAATGTGCCTGGTTGGTTGCATGCACAGCCTAATGTACAGAACCGTCAAGTCGCAATGAAACAGAAGTAGCAACAGATCTGTAGGGTGGGACTTATGCACCAGTAGATGATTGGATTTTGAATAGGAATGCTCCGATCGATCAGCCAGAGACCCGTATCGGCCGATAATCACATTTCATGACTCGATCGGTACTCACTATTTGGCCGATCTCACGAACCGATCGCAATTTGATGACGTCAACGCCGGACCACGTACATGATGTGCGGGGACGTAAATGATTTTAAGCCACAGTCATGTCATCGCCGGTGTGGAAATGCTATGAAGTTTCGAGAAACAATGAAAAATTCGCTATTTGTCGTGCATGTTTTGCATGATGATGAATGGATGGTTAATTTTTAATTTGATTTCACACTGACTTTAAAACAGGGAAATGCATGTCTTCTATAGTATGTTTTTAAGGTGTTGCACTTAAGAGCAAATGCATGCTCATAATTATGGCATGTGCGCATACAATAAGCAATAGTCTAGCGTTCAAGGCATTAAACAGATATTCATGAATTTGGTCTAAAATATCTTGCATAAAACTACATTTTTAATGTGCCTGGTTGGTTGCATGCACAGCCTAATGTACAGAACCGTCAAGTCGCAATGAAACAGAAGTAGCAACAGATCTGTAGGGTGGGACTTATGCACCAGTAGATGATTGGATTTTGAATAGGAATGCTCCGATCGATCAGCCAGAGACCCGTATCGGCCGATAATCACATTTCATGACTCGATCGGTACTCACTATTTGGCCGATCTCACGAACCAATCGCAATTTGATGACGTCAACGCCGGACCACGTACATGATGTGCGGGGACGTAAATGATTTTAAGCCACAGTCATGTCATCGCCGGTGTGGAAATGCTATGAAGTTTCGAGAAACAATGAAAAATTCGCTATTTGTCGTGCATGTTTTGCATGATGATGAATGGATGGTTAATTTTTAACAGCAGATTCAGAGACGTTAGAGCTGATCTGCGCCTCACTGCACAAGTCTGCGGCGCGTTACCTCTCCATGGGAACCGGAGCTGATCGCAGCCGCTCTAGTCAGTGCTTGTGTTTATGCAGCCGCGGCATGTTTCTCTCTTTTGTGAGTTGGCACAGCATGGAGGACGGAACAAAACCTCGTCTGAGCCGTATCGCTGATCGTGGGCTGCTTTTACATGAACGTTTATTTATAAAACAAAATATCTTCTTTAGCCATATTAGCCTACTCAATAGCATTAACACAGGCTTTACTCCTTTCAAACTTTATCTGCAATGTCACCGTTTCTGTCACTGCAACTTCCAGATCAGGCGCGCGCGCACAAAATCGTCTGCCTCATGGAAAAAAAAATGTAGTTAATATTTGCATCGCTTATGATTTATTTTATCCACCCACAAATAATCAGAATGCATTTTAAAGCAGGAGAAACAGAGGTTTCCCCGGAAACAGCTGTACACAAAGCAGCGCGGAGCTCACAAACGCTGCTTTATCAGGCACATAACATGCAAGATGAAATGAAAATGACATTGAAAATTTTCTAAAGATAGTCTTCCTTCAGAAATACAGTGATATAAAAACACCCGCGCCTCGTTTTGATTTTTAAACGTGCAGTACGTGCTCATGTTTTTTCAACAAAGCCTTTTGGAAAATCGGTCAGTTTTGATATAGTGGCGAACGCCACAAGTAAATAAATGTATGGGAAACATCCCACAGCACAACCACCTGAGCACAACTTCAGTCTACTCATTAACTTCGGGCTGGGCAAGGTGCGTGCGCACGATGAAACCGTCTATATAAAGCTTGAAGCTTCAGAATCGGTATCGGCCGATCACCATGACAAGAAATCGGTACTCAGTATCGGCTGCACAAATCCTGATCGGAGCATCCCTAATTTTGAAATGTGGCTGTTTTACTCCATAGCGGAAGCAGATTGATGGGGTTTAAGTGCACTAAATGATTGGAGAAAGCCTGCATACGTCACCAGAGAGAAGACTGGCATTTTAAGTCTCTCTTTTTAACCATTACAAGGTCCAAACATGAAAAATAAATAATAATAAAACATGCAAAAATAAAAAAATATGAACTTTCATTTAATGCTGCATCAAACCCTTTAATGCTTGCGTTAAAAAACCAAAACCAATCACTGACCAGGTTCCAGATCCAGGATCATGTCCAGGGCTTGTCTGTAATGGGGAACTTGCTCATTGAGTCCTGTAAGATTGAACTTGTCCTGAATGTAGTCCTCATCTACCTGTATGGAGCAAAAAGAGATGTACCATATACCAACATTAATGCACACAACAACACATTTATCTACCGTTCTCTACAATGATTACAATACCACCGGTTGATCATGACTCCTGCACTGATTTTAGCGAATGATTCAGAGACAGTTTTCTATATAGAAAAGATTACTGCCTAGAAATCAGTGTGTCTTAAACGTTAATATAATATTCTCATGTTTCCCAGTTATAAATACAAGTGATCGTGGTAAAAGTATAGTGTGTTTTGTCCTATAAATCCTTTTACACACAGTCCTGCGAGTCCTGCTGTCATCTCAGGAGGGTGGTGCTCATGTCGGACACATACTGCAACCCTACAACTCATTTCTGATTGGTTAAGCTTGCACTGTAACACTCCCTGGCCAACCACAAAATACACGAGATGATCAGAAACGCATACAGACCTCACAGAAGAACTCGTTTCCCCGTAGACCACAAAACCAAGAAATCCACGACACTTCCTCGGAGCTACTCATGTTGGGAAACTAGAAAAGAGGAGAGGAGAGCAACATGAAGCGATCAAGTAAACTTACATAGACAAAAACCATTACTATTTCTGCTCCAAAACAGATGTCAAGTCAGTCTTTACTGGAAACAAAAATAATAAGAGTCATATTGCTGCGCAAATATGTTTCAGGTAAGTACATGTTTATAAAAAATTGTATCGCGTCTTACTGTTTTCGCGTAAACAGCTGACTAGCCTGCCGCACGCGAACACAGCCGGCTGCTTGCCTTATAACCCAGTCAATGAAACACAAATGGACAACTGCGCACATGCGAGGCGGGCAAAATCTAAAACCACTGGCACGTTAAAAAGACTCGTTTGTATCTTGATAGACGCCCATTTTGTAGTTCAGCTAACGAAAGATGAGTTTAGCATGCCGCCGCTGCTAGCTAACGCTTAAACGTAACGGTAGGCCGCAGCAAACTCGCCGAGTGTCTGAAATACGTCGACTGGAGAGAGTCCTAACACATACAATTAACAACGCGTTCCCAGAAATACCCCAAAACTGCGCACATATCGAAGCTACTAGATATTATTGTCCATCATAGCGATTAAAGCGTGTATTCGTGTTACCTCAAGGATCTCCCGATGTTAGCCGCAGCAACACAACTGTACGCTGATTGGAGGCTTCCGCTCTACACACAGCACGTGATCACAAGGTAGGTCACTTCCGCTCTCTGCGGAACTTGTAGGAATTGTAGTCTTTATAATCAGATGTGTTTCCCATTCGTAGCGTTTTCGCTATTATCTGGGTTTGAATAGTAGAACCAATTATTCATGTAATATTTTATTAATAAAATAATTATGTAATAAAATATTGGGGTCATCGAATAACACTGAAAAATTAACATTTAGAATTTATGTTAAGATATGAAAATATATATATATATATAAATTCTACAATGCATGGCTGTACTTTCCCTTCTGGAATGCGTATGTGGGTCAACCAGAAACCATGTATTTAGCAATGTTTATAGCTGTAATTGTGTTAACTTTCATTTTGGTGTAAATGTGTGTACCTAAAACAAATCAATGAAATGATGCTGGACATGGATTGTATGCATTAAAAATGTAAAAAGTCTAAAATTGTATTATTAGTTCGAATCCTCTTAATGACACTGTGATGGTGAAATGAAGTCAAACCACAGATCTTCCATTAAAACAAAAGATTTTTATTTAACTTTTTCTCTGTATACTTTTTATTATAATAAGACACTTCTCTGCTTGTACATTGCTCCCTTGAACTTAAAAATGGCAACAACTGTGTGGGAATGTAAGTTGGGGCGGACAAACTCAGATGCATACCAATATACATACATGTGTGTATATCAAGGTTTCAATAATAACCTCAGGTACCTTGGTATAGTTAGAAGTATAATACAATCTCTTAGTATTTCGAGGAATACACATTTCTATTCATTTTTACTCAATATTGGTACATATAATGTGACCACATCAATGGTTTAAGTTTAAGAGGGATGATAAACGGCACTGAAAGCCGATGGGAGAACAGCTTCCAACGAATAGACCACCCAAGCTGTATCGGAGGACAAAACCATGCTTGGTAAAACATCAAGAAAAGAAAAATAAACCCATTTTAGTTGTTTTCCTTAGTATGTAGGAAAAAATATATATATATCGATTTAACTTTTTCCACTGCACTTCATTTGGATTAACATATACACACACTTGAATGCATATAATGAAAATATCCTAGATCAAATAAAACATCCTAATAGTGTCAGAAAAGGTGGGCAATTGGGACTCATGTTCGCCTTTCACAAAGCGTCCTATCCTCAAAAGAGCACATTACATGTAGAGATCGGATAGAAATTCACACATACTTTTTAAATGCCCTACTCTCACACATACATGTCATTTGAAAGCCCTACTTATTACTTCAAAGCTATTCATTAGACCAAGGCATTCCCAGAAAACAAACAAACCCCAACTTACACCATTAGGATACAGATGCTGGTCAAAATGAGGAGGGAACAATGCTTTGATCCGTTTCTTTTTAGACGTCAAGCATTTGTGGTTTCTTGTTACGCTGGGCTCAGGCTCCCTGGATGGGCAGGTTTTATTTGACGCCAGGCATATTGCACATTGAACAAATGTCTCATTTTGTAACACTACTCAAAAAGGGCCACAGACTCCTTGGCATTGACTTGTGTCTAAATGAGATGACTGGTAAATTGTTCGAGGAAGTGAGTAAGACAGTTGCTCATAGTTCTGAGACATGTTCTGGGGGACTTTGGAACTACAAAAAAAAAAAAAAAAAGACTGAGCATTGGTGATACTTGGTGGGCACAGTAGTGAGTTTGAACCAAAAATGAAGAGGGTTTTATTTTAAAAATGCATTTTAATGACTTGCTTTGCAGAAGAAAAAAAAAAAAAAAAGTTATATCCTCACCTTTAAGAGGTTGAAAATGGAAAAATAACACCACAAGAAGGGGGAAAACAAATCTATGATACATTTGTTCTCATTAAAAGAGCAACTTCCAAAATCCAACATGTGATGTGAATACACAAGTACATAATATCAACCTTGGCCTCTCATATATACTTCAAGCCACAGTTCTTACACAAGTACACGTAACGTGCCCAGCATACACCAACTAAGCACATCTTTGTTAGGTTGATGTCATTTTGTGCTTGTATATGCAAACAAAAATGGGCCATGTGATCGAATGCATTTTTAGTCAGGAAATATTTCCATTAAAATGGGGTGTAATATGTAAAATCTCAGAGTAGAGTTTAGGATTTGTGGGAGTGTGAAAGGACACAGTGTGAATTTCCAAATAAGGGACAAAAAGCTATAAACCAAAAGAACAAGAATGTGTTCATGGTCTTGGTAACTAATCTTTTATGATAATAAAGTGTTAACATGTTAAGGGGAAAGATGTTTTACAGAAAAGAGTGGCCAATGATAGAGGGATGCATCTGAAAAATTTCCAAATTAAAAAAACCAAAACATCACTTCCTGTTCTTAGGAGAGGGCCAGTTGCCACGCCTCTCACCACGATTGCCCCCGCCATTGCCAGATCCACCCACCGCCCCACCAGTGCCGGGCGGACCCCTGGGGCCTCTTCCTCCACTTCCTCCACCTCCTCCTCCACCACCTCCACCACCACCACCACCACCACCACCACTGGCATTAACCCTTCTGTTCTGCCTCTCCATTCCAGGGCGCTGATTGGAGAAGCTTCTCTTGCTGCTGGCCAATTCTTTAGCTGTCATCTCTCTCTCGCCACCACCGCCGACTCCACCACCTCTTCCGGGTGGATGGTGGTGGTGGTGATGGTGATGGTGGTGGGAGGAATAGGGTTTACCACCTCCTCCACCCGCTCTTTCTCGAAACTCGGTGAAATCGCTGCTTTCGGAGGCTGTTTCCCATTCCTCATTGGCCTGATCAGAGTTCTGGTTAGAGACATCTGGAGATTTGGCACCCCCAGCTGGGTTATGGTTGTGATGGTGTTGAGCGTGTGACTGGGAGTTGCCCTGGTAGTGATGGTGGTGGTGGCTATTGAAATTTTGGTTTCCACCCCCAAGGTTGCTGCTATTCTTATTGTTGTTAGAAGTTGCAGACACACTGTGGTTTGCATTTGCAACAGCTGTGGTAGATGCATTGGGAGTGCTATTGGTTTCTTGCAGGGCATTCTGCAACGGTGAAGGCGGCCGCTGCTGTTGTCCAGCTACGACTTCAATAATTCCACTGCTTCCATTTATACGGGCCGCATTCTCTCTCTCTTGCTTAAGTCTGCGGAATCTGGGAGGCTTGTCCTGCTGATGCTGAGATCGTCCGTGGCGTCTGCGACGAGGGGGGCGCTCAAATCCGCTGTTAGGGAAACTTCGTCCGTCAGGGGCAGACAGAGGAAGAGTCTGGATAGGAATGCCAGAGGAATTTGACAAAACATTACTTGAGGACAGTGGGGCTCCAGCACTTCCATTCTCTGTGGAGCCCTGTTGGATAGCTGCAGGCACAGAAGGATTAGGTGCGGAGGGATTTGCACTTTGACTCTGAGACTGATTCTGGTCCGCAGCTTTCTTCTTGTCATTATTGGCTCCACGGCCTGTATCTTTAGGAGGGGATGGCTGTGAGGACGTCTGTTGCTTTCGCACGGTTGCAGATTTTGCAGACCAGCCATGAGAAGCAGAGCCAGGTCCAGATCGGTGTCCACCAGATACTCCTGCACTGCCTCCACTTCTGTGGAGACCTCCTCCAGCTCCTCCACCACCACCTCTGCCACGTCTAGATGGCACTCCCCTTGGTGTGAACACTCTTGTCTGGGAGTTTCTGATTGGAGCTGAAGAAGATGAAGAACCTGTTGTAGGATTCTCGCCTCTGATGCCAGTCTTGGTGTTTGGCTTGCGGTCTTCCTTGTCAGAGTGAGGAAGGTCACTACCAGCACTCTCGCTGCCTGTTTCAGATCCCCGTTGTCTCCTCCTCTTTGGCACCTCTTCATATTCAGAGCCTTCACTTCGAGTCTCACTTCGGTTCCTAGCACGTCCCGGATTTGGCTGAGAGCCCCCATGTCCATGTCTACCACTGCCAGATGATGCCTCCCGCTTGTATTCTTGATTAGAAGGTGCATGGTGGTAGCCACTGTTGGCAGCTAATCTATAATCCCTGCTGTTCCTGCCACCTCCTTTACCACGGCTGCTACCACCTGCACAGCTAGTGTAAGTGCCCCTGTAGCCTCGGCCTCGGCCATAGAATTCTCCTCGGCCACGGTTAGATCGGCTACCTCTGGATGAAGATGCATGGTAAGTTGTGCTTCCTCTTTCAACAGAATGCTCTCTTTCCCTCCTGGACTGTGGAGCTGAAGAGCCAGAGTTCTGGATAGAGCTTTCTCCATTTTTGGATCCTTTACCTGTACCCCCTGTGTTGCCTCGCTCCTTTCCAGCAGTTCTGAGTTTATTTGACGAGACTGCATCATTTTTTCCACCAAGTGCTGACGATGCTTGAGCCCCAGAGGCCGGTTCTTGTTTGGTTGCAGTCTGGCTAGCATCTTGTTCTTTATCTTTACCAGAGACTCCAGTAGTCTTTTCTCCTCCTCCTTCACCACCCTCTCTTTTCATCTCTTTAAGAACTGGTCTCTTAATAGGACCTGCACGCTTAACTGTGGTGCCATCTGAGTGAGTAAAGGATTTGTTCTCAGCCCCCTGATTTGCAGATTCTTCAGTATTTCCACTCATTCCAGAGCCCGGAGCCTTTCTGTTATGGGTTTGGCCCCCAGTTGCGCTACTGCTACCAGGCCTCGGGCCCCAGTGTGTTTCAGTTTTGTGCTCCCGACTGCGAGGGTTGGATTTAGGGTGGTGGTGCTGCTGCACAGAATGCTGTGGAGGCTGATTTTGCGTATTTCCCATCTTCTCCTGTTTCCATCCTGAAGCATGAGCAGATCCAATATCATGTTCAATCGGTGGTGGGACCTGATTATGTAGTGACTGTTTTCCACTACCATCTTCTCTAGCTGAGGAAGATGATGATGATGAACAGGAAGGGGAAAGGGACAGCTGATGGAGTGGAGGTGAAGGGTCACTCTTTTTTGGCTCCCCCACTTTTTCTCGCTCTCTGCCATTCTCTTGCTTATGAGGATGAAGAGAGAAATTAGGGGCATGAGCGGGAGGACCATGGTGTTGGAGATGCGAGTTGGTCTCCAAGGACGAGTGATCAGAACGGCTATTACGGTCATAATGGAGATGAGGAGTCCCCCAGATCTGGCTCTTTTGACTACCCTCTTGATGGCCAAAACCATGCAATGTCCCTCCACTGCTGGCCCTTTGCTGCAGGTGGGAGCCCATTCTGGATCCATTGTCAGGGTAGTTACTGAAACCTCCTCGCCCACCCATAAAGGGCTGATGATGGGCATGGTGGCTAGCACCCTGGCCCCCAACTTGAATCCCAAGAGGTGGTGGGGTTTGGTTGGATGAGCCAGATGGAGAGCTGGGAGGCTGGATGGGAGCTGTGACTCCCTCCCGCATAAGTACTGGAGGAGTGTCACTTCTAGAAACATTAAAAAAAAGAAAAATGTGTCATGATTCTGAAACTAATTAAAGAAATATGGAATAAAGAATTTTAATAGAAACTGGTTTAATAAAATAACTTGATGTGT
>NW_015505384.1:211897-230622 GCF_001515645.1 Sinocyclocheilus grahami
TGAGTAAAGGATTTGTTCTCAGCCCCATGATTTGCAGGCTCTTCAGTATTTCCACTCATTCCAGAGCCCGGAGCCTTTCTGTTATGGGTTTGGCCCCCAGTTGCGCTACTGCTACCAGGCCTCGGGCCCCAGTGTGTTTCAGTTTTGTGCTCCCGACTGCGAGGGTTGGATTTAGGGTGGTGGTGCTGCTGCACAGAATGCTGTGGAGGCTGATTTTGCGTATTTCCCATCTTCTCCTGTTTCCATCCTGAAGCATGAGCAGATCCAATATCATGTTCAATCGGTGGTGGGACCTGATTATGTAGTGACTGTTTTCCACTACCATCTTCTCTAGCTGAGGAAGATGATGATGATGAACAGGAAGGGGAAAGGGACAGCTGATGGAGTGGAGGTGAAGGGTCACTCTTTTTTGGCTCCCCCACTTTTTCTCGCTCTCTGCCATTCTCTTGCTTATGAGGATGAAGAGAGAAATTAGGGGCATGAGCGGGAGGACCATGGTGTTGGAGATGCGAGTTGGTCTCCAAGGACGAGTGATCAGAACGGCTATTACGGTCATAATGGAGATGAGGAGTCCCCCAGATCTGGCTCTTTTGACTACCCTCTTGATGGCCAAAACCATGCAATGTCCCTCCACTGCTGGCCCTTTGCTGCAGGTGGGAGCCCATTCTGGATCCATTGTCAGGGTAGTTACTGAAACCTCCTCGCCCACCCATAAAGGGCTGATGATGGGCATGGTGGCTAGCACCCTGGCCCCCAACTTGAATCCCAAGAGGTGGTGGGGTTTGGTTGGATGAGCCAGATGGAGAGCTGGGAGGCTGGATGGGAGCTGTGACTCCCTCCCGCATAAGTACTGGAGGAGTGTCACTTCTAGAAACATAAAAAAAAAGAAAAATGTGTCATGATTCTGAAACTAATTAAAGAAATATGGAATAAAGAATTTTAATAGAAACTGGTTTAATAAAATAACTTGATGTGTATATATTTATATATATATATATATATATATATATAGTAGGGCTGGGTTTTGACACAAATTTCACGATTCGATTCTCATTCACAAGCTTTCGATTGGATTTGATTCAATATCAATTATTTTGGATATATCAGGTACAGTACTTGCCAAACTGTTTTGGGTGCCGAGGAACTTTAAAATATAACAGATCATTTGAGCAAAGTTTATAGCGCACGTTTGTATTAGAAAAACTGAGAGACAAGTAAGATTGAGTTAAACCACAAATAGACTTGTAAATGAAGCAATACCAATTATAATCGCATGTGATTTATCATGCAGCCCTGATATATATATATATATATATATATATATATTACACACACACAGTATATATATTAGGGCTGGTCCGAATACCATTTTTTGAGCTTCAAAGCTTCGGTAGTAATCAACACCGAATAGTAGAAGCTTCGGAGGGAGGGGGCTGAACATATTCTTCTCTCTAATAAAGGCAGAAATCTCTGTGTGTCTGTCTGTTTGCATTTTTATTTTGTTGAGAACCGTTCATCCAATCGGCTTCACGCGTGGCGGGTGTGTTGCTGTGGACCCAAGGGAGTGCAGTGTGGCATTTTGCTACAATATGGACACGACATGTTCAGAATTAATAAAACTTTTAATAACCGACAGAACACCGCGAGCCAGAAGCGGCGCGCCTCACGCGGGTAGGGCTTATATGCTCTGAGAACGGACACTGTACTAGTGATACAAAACACACAGGTCTGTTAAGAGCAATACTTTTAATAAGGTAGCCTAACAATTTTCTAACAAACAAATCACTCCCAAATCAGAAATTAGCAGCACAGTAATTACTGACACTGCAAAAGGGTAGGCTATTTAAATAAAAGAAGAACGAAAAATACATGAACGAAGTTCAACGAACTGTAATAAATAAAGAACACGGTAGCATAGACAAATTATTACGTTTTTTATGACTGCTGTATTCGTAAGTATTTTCCAAGCAAATTAAGTGCACGTTTTTATCATGTGTAAAATTACTGATTAACATGGCGGATAAAAGCAGCTCGTTTTTTTACACCAACAATATATGGCATTTTGCTACAATATGGACACGACATGTTCAGAATTAATAAACTTTTAATAACCGACAGAACACCGCGAGCCAGAAGCGGCGCGCCGAGAACGGACACTGTACTTGTGATACAAAACACACAGGTCTGTTAAGAGCAATACTTTTAATAAGGTAGCCTAACAATTTTCTAACAAACAAATCACTCCCAAATCAGAAATTAGCAGCACAGTAATTACTGACACTGCAAAAGGGTAGGCTATTTAAATAAAAGAAGAACGAAAAATACATGAACGAAGTTCAACGAACTGTAATAAATAAAGAACACGGTAGCATAGACAAATTATTAAGTTTTTTATGACTGCTGTATTCGTAAGTATTTTCCAAGCAAATTAAGTGCACGTTTTTATCATGTGTAAAATTACTGATTAACATGGCGGATAAAAGCAGCTCGTTTTTTTACACCAACAATATACTATAGGCATACTACTTACAGAAATTTTACAGATTTTTCAAACTTGATGTGCTGTTATGGTAGGCCAGTTTCAAATTGCATATTTGGCACACTGCATTTGTCTTGTCCTCACTCAATTTAAAGTGCTCCCCCACAGCTGAGGTCTTCGCATTTTTGTCTCCTCTTCCAGATTAACTGAATCATGACGTTCTCTCATGGGCGATTCATATTCAAGCGCGAATGAGAACCGTTTCACGGGGGATGCCAGGTGTTCGAGAAAAAAAAAATATTCAAATATCAAAATTGAAAATCGAATGCCAACCCACCGAACGAATATTCAAATAATCAAATATTCTGGTCCAGCCCTAACATATATAAAGTTTAAAAAAGCTTATTGTTACCTTTGACCTTTGCCAGCCTCCTCTTCCTCGACAGCTTTCTGCCGTAGGGGGGAGCTTAGACCTCGACCCTCAGTACCCCCTGGAAAACCATCTGGTCCCCAAGCCAGTTTGGGATCCATTGGAGGTGTGCCACGATGGGGATGAGGGGGTCCACCATGCTGCTGCCTATCAAACTGATCTGACCCAGAGCCACCCGAGTCAGAACGCTCTCGACTCATCATCCCTGAAACATAAAAGCCCCTATTATCTCTGGACAACAAGACTGTCTGACTAATATTCACAGTTGATCTCAGTTATTTACTAACCAGAAGGATGCATGCTGGGAGTGTAGTAGTCCATGGGTGGGGGACGTCCCTGCATCATTCGGGGATCCATGTAGGGCATCATCATCCAGCGGGGATCAAAGTTCATAGGCAGAGGTGGAGGACGTCCCATTGAGCCAGGTGGGTAAAGGGTTGGCTGTTTGGGCCCAGACTGTGGTGTGGCACCCAGGGAGGGGCCCTGCTGATTCTGAGGCTGGGACTGGAGCTGACTTTGGGCAACCTGGTTATGTTGCTGCTGCCACTGCTGCTGCTGTTTGAGAAGTTGCTCCTGTCCACAAACGATACAGACCACATTTTATTCAAAAAAGTATTTTTTTATGTTTATCAAACTTTAATCCAAGTACCCGAGTATACAGACATATGTTTGTTAGTATGTTGAAAGATAAAAATGCTCTTTACATTTTTGCTTGGGTATGAAGGTAGTTTACTCCTATTATATCAAATTAACATAACTCCTCTATGAAAATACGGACTCAGTCACATGTGTCTAAAAATTCTAGTTTGAGGGGATTAAAACAGTTCAAACAGTTTCTGAGATCTAATGTGTTTAATACATCAACTGTAGCACTAATTGTGAGAGTCATGTTCATAATATACATTGATTAATGGATATGACTTTTTCCATATTTAGAGACAAAACATCCAACACAAAACAAACCTGTTGTTGCCTCTGAAAACGAGGAGGAAGCGATTTTTGATACTTGGAAAAGCCCTGTCCAGATGGACAACTTCCCTGCCGTCCTGTTCCACCAACATTTTCAACCAGCTTCACTGTGTCCTCTCCACCTCTAGTGCGGATATGCACCACAGGTTCCTCCTTGGCATCTCCAGGCACTGGGACATCCAGGGTTTGTGGATGCTGGGTGGGTTGAGGCTGCAGAGCCTGCTGAGATTCTGAATGAACACGAAATCATAAAATCTTACATACTACATTTAAACTTATTTAAAACAAATACTGTATTCTGCTCATCAACTTCTACCAGAAAGTGACCAAGAAAAGTCCACCAAGTGTCTGAATGAAGAAACATTGTCCATTCAAACAAAAGCACTAGTCATTTTTTGTAACTATTTATGGAAAACTAACCAGTGCTGGAGTCATGGCTGCTGTTGCTACCAGCCCGTTGTCTGTTATTAATATTCAACCCTAGTGCTGTGCCGCTTCCCTGAGTGGATGATAGAGGAGGGTCTTCAGTGTCCACAGAGGGTGATGGTGGCTGACTGACATTAGGAGACGAAGCAGGTGCAGACAAGGAAGGACTAGGGCTGTTGGTTGGAGCATCACTGGGGGTGCTGGGTTTCACAGTCTGTTGCTGCTGCTGTTTTTCATCAAGTCTTTTCAGCTTCTCTGCGCAGGCAGCACGGCGCTCCTCCTGCATCCTCCGCTCCTCTTCTTCACGCCGCCGACGGGCACGCTCTACCGCAACAGAGATTTCAGTTGATGACTGCTTCCTCCTTTGCCGCCATGTCTCATCCTCATCCTCACCCTGTTGCTGGGGATGCAGGGTGTTGGAGGGTGGAGGGGTCGGCCCACCAGGCATTGCCCCCGCCTGTTGCTGTGCCTGGGCACCACTGGGCTTCTGGGGGGCTAGGATGGGGCCTGAGATTGGCGACTGGTTCGAAGGACGGTCCTGTTGACAGAAGGCAGTTTATAAACTAAAGTTCACCAATACAACCACCAAGCTAGTGCTTCATGTCGTATCCGTCCTATTTCTTGGACCCTTTCCCCATGTACCTGGTGGTAGTAGGAGTAGGGCCCTTGTCCAAGAAGCGGACCTGGTGGGGGGGAGGGCTGCTCCCTTGGGCCACTTAGTCCAGGCCTACGCCCCTGCATAGGGGTACATGTATCAATCAGCGAGTCATCCAGGAAACACCACAAGCATGTTCCTGTCCTCACAGTGACTGCACATTATTTGGCAAAGACCAGTGGTACCAAGGGCTTGCACCTGGATGGGGAGACGAGATGCATACCTGACAAGATCCTGTGTTTGCTTGACTGCTCCAGCTGCTTCCACCCTCCTCGGCCCAGCCTGGCTTGCTGGAGGGGGACGTGGAGCCATCTTCAGCAGAGGAAGGAGGGGTCCGGCGCGAATCCCCTCCACTGTCGGATGCCCGGGAACGTGAAACAGGTGCAGGCCCATCTTGGGATCTCTGCTGCTCCCTTGACTCCCTGTTACAACGGAATGTATAATATAAACACAAAAGTTTTCAAAAAAAACTTCTGTGTGCAAAGAGTTAAACTAATCAACCAATGGGAAAGCATTTCGGAAATGCTTACCGGGTTCCATTTTTGTTTTCAGTCCGTTCCTCTTCCCCATCATCCTCTCCTTCATCATCACTGAACTTCAATTTTGCGGAGTAGTCAATTTCCTCCTGTGCTCCTAGAAACAAGGCAAATCACCAAGAAAAGGTTATTATACTGTAGTTATATGTTGCACCGCTATACCAATATTGAAAGAACAATAAAAATGCTGGGTTACATTTTTTTGGCCACTGTCACTTGGTAAACAACCACAAAAAACACAAAAATCTCCTGATAGGCGAGTTACCCAATTATTCCATTCTAATGTGCCAGAGTAATTGAAAGCTTTCCTCTTACCAGCCCAACCCTCATCTCCATCATGGTCCAGCTCATCCAGCTCCTTCAGGTCATCCTGTTTGAGGATGGATGGGCGTTTTACCACTTCACCCCGGGGGCCTCCAGGGGGCCGCCCATCTGGCCCTACTCCACCCTGGGAACGAGAAAACCTGGCAAGAAGTAGTCAGAAGGAGGTTAGGAAAGCCAACTAGATGACTGTACAAATAAATATTAGTAGTTGAATTTCTACTCAATTGAACGCATATAAATATTCTTACCTAGGGGCCTCATTTGGGGGTGGGTACCGGTAAGGTCCCTGTGGACCATAAGGGGGTGGGAAGGGCAGGTATGGTGGATACATCTAGAGAAAAAACATCCAGAAAGAACACAAAGGCTATGAACAAAGGCTATGAAAGGCATTGAACAAATCAATCATAGTTTTAGACATTCTCTACAGATGGGTCAAAATGAAAATGCTACAAAACTTACGAAGGGAGGCATGATGCCTCTGTAAGCCTGGAACTGCGGGCCAATAGGTGGCTGGGGGAGGGGAAGTGCGGGGTTGCTGGCTGGGGAAGTTCTAGGCGGCCCATGAGAAGATGCATTTTGCTGTGGGATGGGAGGGGCCCCAGCAGCACCCTCCATCACCATGATTCCCCCAGCACCGCCCTCCGCAATTGCCTCCCCAGCCAGGGTGGGTGCCAATGCCCGGCCCCCACCATCCCGCCAACTTGTTACGTCTGGAACAGAAAGCAACAAATTATTTATCGAGAGACTGCTTAACATACGTGAGCCAATATGAATCAGAAGCACTAGAAGATAACAGATATGAGTACCACATGCTCCAAGACACAAATCACCACATCAGTTATCGAAAGAAGAGAAGGGCTATCATGCTTACTTTGGGGGCGGAGGCTTGGTCCTGGCCCATACCACTGATCTGCAGTGGCCTGTTCTTTGCCAACTTTGTCCTGGTCTCCAGCCGCCTGCAGGGTGGGAAATTCCTCGCGAGAGAATGGCGACGGTTGGTTTGATCCCTTTCCACCTGTGAAGAAAGCAAAGGGAATTGAATCTCCTTGATGTATGAAGAAGATCCTTCACTACAAACGTCACATCTCATGTCCATGCATCACATGATGAAACAAAAATTAACAACAACAGTTTTACTGCAAGTGTTCACTGACATTTTGGACTTAAAGAACGATAATTTTACATTTCTTAATAATCCTTAAGAAATGAAGTTAGTAATTCAACCAATGTTCGATTTCAAGTTTCATGATATACTGCTGATTAAAAAAATAAAAAAGGTTATATAATTAAACCAATACTTTATATAGGAAACTTTTTTTTACTACTTTGAAACTGTAGCCTGCCAAGCTCACAATTTTTTTTTGTTTCAAATACTGTACACACAGCGAGTTGTCATCTGCATGCATGTTCTTGGTACTGTATCTTACCATCTCCTTGTACTCCAAGTGTAACACTGGCCGGAGCCCAGGACCTTGGCCCTGCGGCTAGAGCTTGAGTTGGGGCCTAAGAGACATACAAATTTGTCAAGAATAGTTGTCATGCAACAACTACAGCTGTAAGATGTGGGCTTCATTAGTTCAAACTTGTTGAAAAACATGCATAATATTGGAGATTATTCATGTTTGTGTGATGGCACCTCTTGAGCTGGGGGTGTTCTCGGCATGCTCGGCGCAGACGTCTGTGAGACCACAGGCTGCTGCGACTCCGGCTGCGCTTCTGACAATACATCGGTACTACAGGGAAAAATCAAAACAAAAACAACAGACATTACATGGCAGGCATAGACATGTATCCAATCAAGACTGTATTCACAGACAGCAGAGGATGGAAGGTCTCCAAAGATAATTATGCCTTTGCCTGAGTTTTCTACAGTCCAATCAAAACCAGACTTGATGTGATTTTTCTCTACAAACAAACTGATTTAAGGATCTGGGTGGTCCATAGTGAAAACGATGCACCATTAGAGCACATTGTCAGTTAATCATCGCATTGTTGAGCACCTTTTTACACCGTAGACTGTTATATTGATGGTGATGGAGCAGATAGGGGTTTTGTATTTATTGTGTATTGAATTACTCAAAGAATATCATCATACATTGTAGCTCCTTCAAAATGGAGAACATGCCTTACCTCTTTGGGTCCGCTTGTTCCTGCTTGCTTGCCCATCCTGTGCCGTCTTTGGGAACGAGTGAGACGTTGGGGTCGTTGCCTTTGTTCTCCGCCTTCAAACTAGGCAAGTTGGCAGGGGGGGGCATGCGCCGTGCAGAGGCAACTTTACCAAGAGACTGTAAGCCATGACGAGGGGCAACTGAAAGTAGAAGAGTGACAGGAGTAGTAAATAAACAAGCGCAGAAACCCAATACTGTCTTGAGGAACGCAGCCTGAGAGTAAGCAGGAGAGACTGCGGCATGTGCAAGACCATCAAACTCCATCCATTATGGCTTAGGAATGCTTGGGTGGCCAGTGAAAGGAGCAAAACTATCTTATGCGTATTTGTTTCAAGTGGTTGACTCAAAACTGACTTGGTCAAAAATCCCACTTTAACACTCTCACGACAGACTTGGCCCATGCAAAATATGTTGAGCACTGCACAGAGCAGTTGATGGCGGTTGGCAGAAGCTGAAAAACACATTTTCAATCCCCTATTTGTTTCCAGGAGCCAAGCGGCCTGGAGAGCTGGGAGAATTGTATTTTGGAAGACAGGGACAGCTGCTTAGAGTTGGTAGTTCAGCTACTGAATGAAACATAAGCAGGGAAAACGATGATCGCAAGAAGAACTCTGTCTTAGGGTCAAACGTTAAAAGTTCAGCGAGCTGCCCTGGACAATGCTGACAAAACTGGAATCGGTTTAAATAACACTAGGGTGGATCCAGAGTGGGATTTAGAAACTTAGAATTCAATGAACATGAAGCCGCTTTGTTTCAGAAAGGCCAGACAGATTATGTTCTTAGATTACACACTGTAAAGGACTGTACTGTCTTAATATGCAACAGCTGTATCACACAGTTGTGCCAAAGACAGATGAACTCCATCAGTCCTATCGGCACAGCAGCCATCACCTCCTGCTAATACATTAAGTGTTTTGCAGTGGAAACCCAGGGCCATATGATTCCCAAGATGCAGAAAACACGGATGGAATCACAGAATCCAGTCATAAAAAATGGAATTTACAGTAGAACACAGAATGTGACTGAATTTCACACATTTTGGTTGAGTAAATCAAAAGTAGGGCTGTACACAATTAAATTGTGATATGGACTATTGTCCATAAACAAAGTGCACCACTAATTCACATTGAAACATGCAGTCTTTTTGCAGTTTCATCTACTACACACACTCAAGCACGCGTGATGCTCATGGTGTTTTCAGCATCTGCTGTCTCACTGTATGAGGACATGAACTTCATCTCCAGAGCGGCTTTGAGAGTTCACTTAAGCATTTCACCATTTAATCTGATAAAACTGTCGTCATCATATATATATATATATACATACACACAAACTCAAAAAAGTCTACACAACAACCAATCAAAATAAAAGTTCTGTTTAACTTGAAGAAATTGTGACAGAACTACATTACTATTTTACAGTAGAATGTACTTCTTAAATGAATGATGATAAAAATAAAAATAAGAAAACTTAAGGAATGTCTCAATTTTTCATCCATCTTTTTATTTTAATAACAAACCTCTGTTGTGCAGCACTTTGTCTGCCAAAAAAAAAAAACTTGTTAAAATTACTATAAATTTTATATGTAGTTACATTTTAAAAGAAAAAATTAATTGTTCGTGTTCTGTGACTTTATTTGATTACCACCGTTTTTGATAATACATTTATATTAAATCATGAATCCATAAAACATTTCATAGGGTCCTATTGTAACCATTTAAATAAATTATTAAATTGTTAACTGTTCATCAATTCATTTTTTTAGACAAGCTTTTTAATTATTAAAATTTAATGAAACTATTTCAAGCGGAATCCAGAGAAAAAGAACAAAACACAGAATTTGAGGAAAATGAAAACATTTCATAGGGCCCTAAAAACTAAATTTTTGTTAAACCTTTAATAAATTGCTGATAAATTGTATGGGTTTCAAGATTTCAATTAATTAGACATGCTTTTTGATTACTTAAGTTAATATAATAATTAAAGCGGGAAAAAAATCGGAAAACAGGAAAAAGACCTGACTTCATAGGGCCCTAGAAACCAATGACAATATTCAGATACAATCAACATGAAACAGAATTTGCAACCCATTTCATGTGACGTATTTCTGATTGCAACAAGATATTAAACAAGTGTTCAAAACTGTGTTCAGAATTGTGAACATTAAGAAATGTGCATTAGAAAAGTTAACAGGGTCCATTTTGATTTTGTGTTGACATCAATTTAACCCCAAATCCTTTATATACAAACAGATAGGGACAAATTACTTTAAACATAAGCTTCTAGTCAATGCAAACTCACCAACAGGCTTCTGTGCTTCAATGCTCTTTCCTTTGTAGGTATCAAACAGGTTGAGAGACGCATACTTGGTTTTGCCATCCTTCCCCTTTGCCGTTTGCCCAGAGCGCTCTGACATTGCGCTGTACGCTCATTGAGTATGGTGAGTCCTGAGACTGACAGAGAAAGAGAGAGTGAAAAGGGAGAATGTGATGCCGAGTCGAAGGGTGTTCCCTTTCAAGTGTTCCCATGTTTTCAGGATCAAAATGAATGTTGAACTGAACAGCCAATTGTAGGCATGAAGGGAGGGTGTTTGTGTCATTTAAGTTTTACTGCAACAGGCCAAAAATAGCAAAAAAAAGCTCTTTCGGTGTTCGGCCGAATATGCGAAAAGACAGAATAAATTGTAACGAACAATGATATGACGCGATCAAATAGCAACCACGCAGAGTGAGAGGCGTGCACTCTTTATTATGCAGCACACACGTCAGCAGTGTGGAAGCATTTAAACTGTCGGAGAAAGACGCAAAAATCATTACAAACACCGACAGCGAGAGACTGTTTAGGACTGCATCGCATGTCTTCAATGAGAAGAGGAAGGGGGGATTGTTGCTGGTTACTGTATGATGATTGAAATCGCGAAATGGCCTTAATTAATAAATAAACTGCAGAACGTTATGTTTTCTAATACACCTGCGCATCGCATGTATTCTGACAGTGCTGCACGAACTCGCAGCAGATCTGCTCGTTAACCAGGGTTCAAAGCGCGAGGAAAATCTGCCCTGATACAGTCGTCAGTTGCTCAGTCACATGTTTTTGAATTTTTACAAGGCATGTGACCATGCGATACGTACGGCGTATTCGTAATGACTCATTTATAAATCTGTTGTCAACAAAAATAAGCATTGAGATCTTCCTGTGCGTTTCTGCCAAAATAAAAGTTGAGAAAAAGCAAGAACACTTATCAACATTCATAAATGTTAGTATTGTAATTTTACTGTTGTTCTGTAAAATAAAATAAAAAGTAAGACAATAATAATGATAATAATCATTACAACAGCTCTGTTTTAATACATTTATTATAACATTCACACAGTGTTCAAATTAGGATCTGTAATATTTTCTAATGTTTTAAAAGAAGTCTCTTTTAGGGGTGTGGAAACTTGAAAAACCGTGTTCGGTATTCGGCCCAGTGTTTAATTTTGTTCGGTTTCGGCCAAGAATTTTCATTTCGGTGCATCCCTAGTTTATTGTGCATTATTTTCAAAGTGTTTATTACCACGTTTAGTGTGGCAAAATAGAAAGTGCAGCCATAATTCACTTGCAATGTATCTGGTCGCCATGACAACCTCGCATACTTGCTGCTGCTGTATGTAATCAGAGTGTGAATTTGTAGATTTACTATAGCAAAACTAAAATGTGTTTAAAAGTGCGACAGACCAAATCGACCGACTTGGTTTGGCCCCCCCAAGCTCAAACGTCAAGCTATGCCTATGCACGACTAGAGGTCGACCGATATGGGTTTTTCTCTGGCCGATGCCGATATTTTGAAATCAGGGCAGCCGATGGCCAAAATATGATGCCAATTTTTTGGCCGATTTCCTTTTTTCCCCTTCATCTCATAAAAGAGAGTTTGAGTAAATGTTTACTGCAGGGTACAAGATAGTACTAGTAGTAGTAGTAGCCTAATTCATAGTAATAATACAAAACTTAAGCGCCTTCTCAAAACTGTTCTGAAGCATGCTTTTTGTTTACGCTTGCTGACAGACACCAGTGTTTCCCACAGACTTGCAAATGCAAATTCATTCTCTATCAGCAGGAGGCGATGTTTGAGTGGGAAATATATCGTTTCCCCAGTAATGGCTGTAATCAACTAAGCACTGCGCTCACAAATGCTACTTTATCATGCATTAACATTACAGGAAAGAAGAAATGAAAATGACATTGAAGCTTCTCTGAAGACGGCCGGTTCTTTAAAAAGATGCATTCATATAAAAATACCCGCGCTGCATTTTTATTTTGAAACGTGCAATGCTTAGTTTATTCAAGGAAGTATAAGCCTTTTGGAAAATCTATTTGTGGCAGTCAGTTTTGCTGGCCGATGCCGATATTTTGAAATCAGGGCAGCCGATGGCCAAAATATGATGCCAATTTTTTGGCCGATTTCCTTTTTTCCCCTTCATCTCATAAAAGAGAGTTTGAGTAAATGTTTACTGCAGGGTACAAGATAGTACTAGTAGTAGTAGTAGCCTAATTCATAGTAATAATACAAAACTTAAGCACCTTCTCAAAACTGTTCTGAAGCATGCTTTTTGTTTACGCTTGCTGACAGACACCAGTGTTTCCCACAGACTTGCAAATGCAAATTCATTCTCTATCAGCAGGAGGCGATGTTTGAGTGGGAAATATATCGGTTTCCCCGGTAATGGCTGTAATCAACTAAGCACTGCGCTCACAAACGCTACTTTATCATGCATTAACATTACAGGAAAGAAGAAATGAAAATGACATTGAAGCTTCTCTGAAGACAGCCGGTTCTTTAAAAAGATGCATTCATATAAAAATACCCGCGCTGCATTTTTATTTTGAAACGTGCAATGCTTAGTTTATTCAAGGAAGTATAAGCCTTTTGGAAAATCTATTTGTGGCAGTCAGTTTTGATATAGTGACGACCTGCCACAAATAAATTAATGTATGGGAAACACCGGACACTGCTATAAGTCGATTGGCCATAATCTAATTGATAAAAATAAAAGTTTACTCATATTACACAGCCTGCAGCTCACGAGCGATAACATCGTGGACTGGAGGCTGTCGGACCCACAGACACATTTAATGAGGAAAGTTAACGTGCACATTATAATCAGCCCAGAAGTTCATCTGAATTGCACGTGTTTCTACTTTCACATGCAAATGACTTGTTGCACTTATGAATATGATAAGCACGGTCGCATCAATTCTAGTAGGGTAAAACGTAATTACGCATTCGAAACGGTCTGTTTTGCCCTGCCATCATTAGCTGAAGCTGTGTGTGAACGAGCCGCAGCTGTAGAGTGTGAGCTGCTCCATCTCTCGCCTCCGGAGGGAGAGGGATTCTCCGGTACGGCGTTCCACAACAACGCTTAGCTGGCCGCAGATGCGCCTGCCTAAAAATCGGCCTAATTTGCAGCACAATCAGCCGATGCCAATTAATTTAAAAATGCCAAAAATCAGCCGATCAATCGGTCGACCTCTATGCACGACCCATGTTTACACCAGACTAGGGATGTTCATTTCGGTTATTTTTCCTAACCAACAACCGACGCTCGTTAACCGATTATTAACCTTTAACTGACAAGATTATTTTAAATTCGAATTTAATTAAATTAGAAAGGATACGTGTCTGTGACCCTTTAAAAAATACTAACATTTGTTTCCCTGGGATTAATTTTAGGCTACATGCGCAAAAAGCAGCAAACAACAGAACATGAGGATTCACATGGTCTTCATATCACATCACGCACCTGCAGCGCTTCTGCGAGCAGAGAAAAACATAATAAAGCTAGGCTATAGGCCTATAGCTATATATAACGATAAATAGGCATATGCGAGAAATGTATTTTTACTTAAAGGGGTCATATGATGTTGCTAAAAAGAACATTATTTTGTGTAATGAAATGTGTTTAAGCGGTTTAAGGTTCAAAAAACACATTCTTTTCCAAAACACAACATCACACACGGTGACCTAGAGTGAGCGGCGGCGGCCTCGAGTGAGCGGCGGCGGCCTCGAGTGAGCAGAGGCGGTGGGCTTGAGAACGGCGCGGCCGGTGGATTCGACGAAGGACCGACCGGAGGGCTTGCGGCAACCACATGTGACAACCCCGGGCTGGACGCTCCGTCCATGGTGAAAGCAGATCCGGTGATCCACAGCGCAAAGTTGTAGTATTTCCTCAGCAACCAGCACGGATCAGCTCCAGGCATGACAAAGCAGATATCGTCCTCTTTTGGAAGGCCAAACAAAGTAGTTTCGCTTTCACAACGAAACACACAGCGCCTTCACGACATGGCGGCGGCAACAACAATACTACAGCGAGAATAAAAGTTACGCCTTCTTTCTTTGTGTGAACATTTGGGCAGCGTTATGCAAATCTTCCCACATAGTGACGTAGATATGTGGGGGCGTGTTAGAACGAGTCGTTTTAGGTAGGCGTGGCTGACTCTTAACTTTTATAAAGAATATCTCTTTGGATTTGAGACTTTAGTCTTTGCAACTTTACAGATCTTCTTTATGCACCAAGAGCTTGTAACCCTCCAAAGAAAAAGGAAAAATTAAAATCGCATCATATGACCCCTTTAATAAACTAAGAAAACAAAAGAAAAACTGTGCAACAAATAGCCTAGTAGGAGTTTCAGTTAATTTTTGTGCTGCGCGAAAGGAAACCAGATGGCAGAAAGCGGCAACCTATTTTTCTTTAGGCTTATTTTACAAAAGCACAAAGATTTGTTTTTATTGTGAATGTACACAAATAAAGGCAAACCTTTTACAATTCTGATTATCTTTATGACTAAAAGGAGTAGTTGCTTCCACTGTTAGAAGGAAAAAATTCTAATGATTGCGCCGGCACAATTGCTACCTTGACAATGCAGCCTGTTCATTATCATAATAAAATACAGTCAGTCAAACAGTAAAAACACCACTCAGTTTAAATATGTAGTAAAATCTGTGCCGTTAAGCATCACCGTACCGCCGTGATGTTATGCAAACCATGTTGTTTTACATGGATATTGGAACGCGACTGAAGTAGACTACATAAATAATATTTTGGCATCCAAATACATCGCGAATACAGAAACATTTGATTCTGTGTCGAATGAGAGATGCAACGTTGGTTTCGGTTTCGTTTTAGCCTAAAGGAATTAGTTTTTGCTTGTCGTTTAGCTATAGCTTTTTATATTTTTAATTCTTGTTCTTTTCTAAATAGGCTACTGTTAATTGAAAGGCTTTGTTGTGGAGTGAGGGGAACTAAAATAGCCTAGCTATGTTTTAGGGCTGTCAAAATGACTGAAAAACTCAATTCGAATGGTCTAATTAAATATTAGAACAATTTTAATTATATTTGAATTTAAAAAGGCATAATTTCAGTTGGGGGGGGGCTTTTGGCTTCTCTCCTGAGGCCACAAGAGGGCGCACCGAACAAAATATTATGCACGTTTCTTCAAAGCGTAATAAAATAACACGACTATCTTTGAAAAAAAGTGCATAATGTTTATATTTAAATAATTAAAGTTGCTTAATTAGAAAAAAAAAACAGCACCATGCATGTATGTATAGTTTAATACAAAGGACCGAAAACCTATCACAATAGTAACGCAATTTCAATTCTCTGTGTGTATGTGCTGTACATGTGGAAGAATTGACAATAAAGCAGACTTGACTTGTGCGCCACTGATAAGGCTGCCTGATGGCTGACGCAGACCTTAAATTCGAATGCAAAATTCTAATTTTTTTTTTACAGCCCATGTTTACAGCCCATGTTTACACTTACAATAAATAAGTGACTTTTTAAACCGTTTAACTGATTGTAGTGTTGTCACGGTACCAACATTTCAGTATTCAGTACCAATACCAGTGAAAATCCACGGTTCTCGGTACCAAAGCAAAACACAAAAACATGCTAATTAAAAATTGACTATACTTTCATTTAATCCAAACTGTGTACATATTTAATTTTAAAGGGCTTTTAAAACCGTATAGAGATATTCAGCCAAGAATAACAACTAAGTTGTTAAAAAAAAAGCCCAGAACTGCTTTTTTGACTGATATGACACAATGTTAACCATTTGTACATTCTCTTAACACGCATATTTTAGATTTACAATTCATTTAAAATCCTCTGGTGTGTAAAAACAGTAAATATCATCAAGTCCTCCTGTTTTTTTACCCTAATAAAAGTTATAGGAGCATTAAATAGTTAATAAAGAAACTTCATTATAATGCTCATATTATTAGCGTTAGCCGCGCTTATGCTAACGATTAACGACTAATAACAGTGATATTCATTTCAATCCGACATTCAAATTAAAATATTGAATTACATTCATAACAGAAGCAGTGTTTCCCACTAGGCATGGGCCGATTACCGGTTTCAAGGTATACCGCGATTTGAAAATATCACGGTTTCAAAACCTATAATATTTTCCATTATACCGTTCCTGCGGAATGTGCTGTTTTTCATGTCTCCTCAAAGACTGAAAGTGTAGGAATCCCTCAGGTTGAGCGCAGTGTAGAGAGTAACACGACCCTCCTCCTCCTGTTGGTGCGAGCGAGCGGTGAGTCACGTGTGTGTAGGATGGCCGACCTTAAGGAGCTGCCCCTGGAACTTGCGCGATCGGCAACCGGCCGTTTTTCATTTTATTGCAAGCAACTTGTCTCTGTTCTGGACTTGCACAAACTGCGTTGCAATGCAATCGTTTTCCAAAATGTAATTTATGTGAAAATATGAAGTCTGTAAACGCCCGTTAACACAGGCCAGAGACGTTGAAGACGAACGCACGAGAAAAATACTGTAGCAGACAGATCACTCACTGTTCGTGATGCACGAACTATTGATTTGGGGGTTTATATAAATGTGTTTCTGAGGGGAACTGACTGTCTTATTTTCTTTTAATCTCGTCTCTGTATAGTTCATATTAAAGCAGTGTTTCAGCACAGCTGCTGTGTTTACAGCGGTAACCAATGAAACGCCGTATGTGGTGTTCCATGAGCGCCTCCTGCTGTCAGAGAGTGAATCTGCATCTCATTCAGAGCATCTGCTGTTTGCTTTGTTCAGGCATGTAGCATAATTTAACAAAGCTAGTCAAAACAGAACATTCTGTTTTTGCTTCAAATTGGGTTATTATTAAATCAAATGATGTATATGAAATTACATATCTAAATGATATGTATATGAATTATATAACTAAAATTAAATAACTGTAATTACAGGTTAAATAAAGATGCCAGTCATTATTTTTCTCCTTTTTAGGAAACAAATCAAAAGGAAAAAAAACAAATTCTACTGTTCCTAATATTCAGTATGTTGCTCAAAAACAAAATATATTGTGTTCAGCGGAATATATACATATATATTATTTTTTTTCTCTCTCTGCATCTGTTCTGTGCAGTGAGCGGCAGAGAAGCAGCGCATTCAGTTGGCCGCACCGCAGCCAACCCGACAATAAATGAGTACAAAACAGCATTTCCTAGCACCTGTCGTTTACTGATTGTTTGGAATTATAAATATGAGCGTAGTTCATCTGTTAATATCACATGCACTTTTTAGTTTGTTACTCAGACGCAGGCAGTGCGCTGCATGAGTCAAAAAAGTAATATAGCCAAAACAACCGCATAGCCACTCTTTAGTGTAGATGCATGTTGATTTTATCAGACAATGCAGCGATTATAAATGATAGTGACTCCTGGTTAACATGTATTAAAAGGGTTCGTGTTTAGTCACTATTTAGTGTGGTATTTTTTGACAATATTAACTCATCATGACAGTAAAATAGGGTATTCTAAGTCAATATACTGCAGTATTTCCTCTCTCAATCAGTAGAAAATATGGTTAACACCCGGTCATGCATGAATGAAAACACAAACCAACAAGCCAACAAAAACACAGCTCTGATCACAGCGTCCTCCATCCTCCTGTTGTTAACGCTGTTTTTATTTGTTTTCATTGTTGGACGCCGTGCACAAATGACAACGCTGTCGACCGGCGTACATCACTTCTTAGTACACACTGTCGGTGCGAATGCAACCCTTTAAATGGTACTGGACAATAGTTCGCGCAAAATTGTCCCAGTACTTTAGTACCGTACATTTAGTTCTGGAATTAAAGCGGTGCGAAAGGGCCTATTATGTCCCCACTGGATGCAACAAATGCCTCGTTTGTAATGGGTTTTAATGTTTTTGTCTCGTCGCTCCGGCCGGACACGGCATCAACAGTATGTGAGAGGCGTAACATTTCTGTCTCACGCTTCAGGTATTCGGCCAATCACAACGCACTGGATATCTGACCAATCACAGCACACCTCGCTTTTCAGACCGATGAGTTTTGTAAAAATCTACGCGTTTCAGAAAGGCGGGGCATAGAGGAGAAACAATAACGTACAGTATGTGGAAAATAATGTGTTTTTTTTTTACTTTAAACCGCATAAACATTTCATTACACCAAATAATGTTCTTTTAGCAGCATCATATGACCCCTTTAAGTCCTCTGACTTTTGATGTCACAGCTGAATTACACTAGGCTATATGATGAACACATACGCTTTCTAATTCTCACCATAACCATGACTGATTTAAAAAAAAAAGCCTGTTTAAATTAAATCTATGGGTATTTTAGGCTTAAAGATCTGGCAACCACTTTTTTTCTTTTTAAATAATATATATACACACATACTTTTTATATATATATATATATATATATATATATATATT
>NW_015505384.1:231032-231781 GCF_001515645.1 Sinocyclocheilus grahami
ATAATTCATCCAAGCGTACGATAAGCCGGGTGGTTGATCTAATATAAGCCCGGTGAACCGTCTGTTTTGACTGGCTAACTCGCTTCTTGTAGCCGCGGCCTCCATGTTTCGTGCTGGGACGAGCGGGCAGACCTACACGTTTCATAATAGACACAGCCTCAAAATTACATAAATCTTCAAACAGGTGCATTAATCTAGAAGAGATAAACCGGAGACGGCGACAAATATAACACGGGGGAAGAACTGGTCCGTGTAACTGATGCTGCGAGTTTGATTAAAGGATTTAGAGGCGAGAACAAAACAAAATGGCGGCGGCGAAGCGAGGCCAGAGCTACAAGCACATTAGCATCGGGATTTGTGTCGATTTAACTACACGGGCTTCGTCTGGAATGCGAGTTCAAGTGCTATTTGATATTATGTTAAAGCGAACGAGTCAGCCGGAACCTTGATTTGAACCAAAACAACGCACTTGTCGGACATGCAGTCTCAGTCAAAGCACGTCTTATATATTTATTCAATCTAGGCGTACTACTTCAACTCAACGTGAACATAAGACCTGCTAAAATGGCTAGCGGTCTAAATGAAAACACCACAGGCTCTTATTAAAAAACAATACGGTATATCTTTATCAGGATGTGTGGCGCACACACACAAGCTTAAGCCGATAGCATGCTAATCTTAGCCGACACCGACCGATGAAAAGCAGGACAGCTAGACCCCAACACTACGGTCACAAACACCTCTATAAT
>NW_015505384.1:231791-232557 GCF_001515645.1 Sinocyclocheilus grahami
CCGACTTGTCTCGAGGTTGTATCGTTGAGTTATTAGCAATAATCGTGCACTAGCTAACGTACCGTTAGCACAAGCTCAAAACGGGATTATGTGTTGAAGAGGATTGCTGAGGACGGATGTGTGCAGTGAGGCTTACTTGTACTCCCCTTTCTTTTTCCCACAAAACAAATGAAAAAGGAAAAATAAAATAATATTGCTGGGGCTCGATCCGTCACTGTTAGAGCCGTCAACGGCTTCTGAGGACGGTAGCGCAGAGAGGGGCGGATGAGAGAGTAGGGGGCGGGGCTCATTAACATAATGAGTTCCGAACGGGCCTCTTGGCCAATCAGATCACATATGTTAGAATACAATTTACATTTATGCAATGAACGCCTCTGGCTCGGGAATGGCCTGACAAGACAACCCCTGCACGAACAGGTGTAACTTGATGATATCTTCTCAGTCATCAGCATAATTATGTTTATTACAGATTAGTCACTTTGTTTAACGCTGAAAACAAAACCTGGCTCTTCCTAGAGGTGTCAGCGGTTAGATAAAAATAGCATCATGTTTTTGAACGTATAGCATGATAGTACCACAGTATTCTTTCAAGTAATGTGGAGTAGCCAATCACTGAAATGTTATGATTATGGTAATCGTAAAAGTAGGTATACTATGGTAGGCTATATATTAAAATAGCATATTACCACAGTACTTTTAATCCAGTTGTTAAGATGTCAGAAAGCATCACCAGAAAACTTTAAGCTATACAAGTAATCAGTAGGAC
>NW_015505384.1:233301-303631 GCF_001515645.1 Sinocyclocheilus grahami
GTAATTCTTTTAAAATATTTGCACAAAAAGCCATTTAAACCAGTGCTTTTGTCTTCGTCACAACAAAACACACCTTTGATTTGTCATTGAGATCCAGTGCGTGCTTCATTGATCTCAGACTAACCCACACTAATCCACCAAACATAGACATGAAATGTGCCAAGTGAGGCACACACACACACACACACACACACACACAGCAGTGGTGGTGCTTTCAGTGCCCATGAATAACAAGAAAACCATCCTCGCAATTTATTGGTTAAATATTTAGTAGCCATATGAGTAAATGAGTGAATGAATGATTAAAAATAAATCAGACAAAGCTATGAAATCACTCCTTAATAATTCAGAGAACCAGCTCTGAAATGATGCATGTTTCGTGTGTTACTCATGTCACAAGATGCCAGCAGAGTAACCAGAGTGAGTTGCATACAGTGTTTGACAATTTGCATGTCTAAAAAAGAAACTCTCTATTATGATATTACACATTTACAACTTATTTTTCATGTAATTTGAATTGGAATTTAACTTTTTCCAACAATACTTTTGAATATTAGAGGGAGTGAATTTCCAATCCAGATTACTGTATATATATTTCATGTAATTGTTTCATACTGCTCTGGGGTTTGTTGCATGTTTCACTACAGTGTTTGACAAGTCAAAATATTTATTTCATGCATGTAACATGTTAAATGACAGTAATTAAGTGCTTAAGACACATTACATTCCATTGATAAGTACTAAGAAAACATTTACAAAAAAATGTAATGAATTCCCGCTGTGATTATCATTTATTAATAGTGGTTATAAATATATGAACATGCACATGACATACCACATGAATGAATCAACTAATGGTTTTCAAACTAGCATTACACCATCTGTACTTATCATTAAGGGTTCAAAAAAATTAAATTTAACAAAAGAAATTCAAACAATGTTTTGTAATGTGAAAATAAAAGGGTATTTTGATCCAAAACATACCAGAGCAACAAAACAAAAGTACATTCTGAATTATGTTTTATAAAGGATAAGTCTGATTTTGATAACCTGGTTCTGATGACAGTTTAGATTTGGGAAAATGAACTAAATCAATGTAAAGCATTATTTCTTACTGAACCGTACTGGATGAAGAGCTCCTGTCTTCTTTGAACATCATGGACCATTTATGTTCATCAGAGCAGGAAACTAGTAATTGCAAAGTGAGCAGTGTCTCTCTGAAGTGTTTCAGTCTCTTGCATGCTCACATCTGAACTTGTGCTCATGCAAACCACATGTGGACACAGATTCCCTAAATGTTTCCCCGGTTTTGGATCTCAAAGTTCCTCTCAGTTCCACACCCAACATGAAACACAAAACATATTTAGCTGACTTGTTTTTTATCTTGCCCTTGCCCACCGTAACACTGTCACTAACACCATGCTTTTCATTATTTACTCAGCTGGTGGAGTTGGTGCTTCAGCACACGTCCCGTCACAGGACACTGATTTAGGTGGGTGCTCACTAACACCTTTTATGACATTTCAGCAAAGGTAAAAGATCAAGTCACTCGTCATGTTCAGTTGGTAACTCATTTAATGCACCATTACTGTTGTTAATAATTTTCTCTCTGAATGGATGTGCTGTATACACTATCTCATTTCATTCCTGCTCTGTCCATTATTGGGTGCCACGATAAGTAATAATGAAAGTTACAAGATGACAGATTACCAATGTTACTTTATCTTTACTTACATTATTATATAGAGATTCTTCTAAAAAATTCATCTATATTAATTTTATAAAGCTTCATATATGGCATTAATTGTCATATGTGCCAGCTGTTATTTCATCATCATTACAACAAATGTCGTATGAAACACATTCAGGTATGTTTCATGAGGTATATTTATTTAATTAAGAAAGATTTACTGTATTAGAAGATTGTATACCATTCGTTTTCACGTGTAACTAGTGGCGGTTCTAGACCACAGTAGCAGCAGACAGGGGCCACTTGTGATTTTGGGGGGCACACTTTAACATTCATCTTAACGTAGGCCTACTTTCAGGATTATTTCAAGTCATTTTTCATGTATCACTCTGCATTCTCTAAAAGCATAGGCTGTGTCCTGGTGGCTGTTTTTTTTTTCTTTTTTCAAAATTGCAGGTCAGTTTCATCTGCAGGGCTGGACTGGGACACAATTTCAGGCCGGGAAATCTCACACTCATCCAGGCCATCCTTTAAACCCACAGCAAATTCTGAAACCACAGACAACCACAGACACAGACAATTATTTGAATGGCCATCACATAAAAAATTCTAAATCCTTATAGGCTCTGGCTGAGCAAAATTAGTAAAGGTTCTCTCTTCAACTGCACATTTACTTCATTTCCCCTGATATCTCTTTCTCTCCTTTGTGTTTATGTGTGTGTACTTTTTCTTGTACTTGTCACTTCTTCACCAGCAGCTACTGTTATGAACAGAACTGTCTCCACCTTGTTGCAAAAAACACCAACTCATTGTAAATTGTTTGCACAGAATCTATAGTAAAATTCAAAGTATTTTATTAGGACAATGTGCTATTGCTGTTGTTTTTTAACTTAAATTGACTTAATTACCCAAGATGAACAAACATATATTTCATACAAAATATAGTGCCTAAATGTCATGTGTATAGTAGACTATAATATCTTACAGAAATTATTCATGCAACTTTACAGTAGATAATGGTGTCTTTTAGCATACAGTATTGACTGACAAAAATAATGGGGTGCTACTGCTAAGAAAACATTTGTTTAATACTTGAGTTACAAAGACAAAACTACAGCAGTCTGTTTACTGCTCAGTCACATTTACAGTCACCGGGACTGAACTGTCTATCTAACTGGGACTGATAAACGCTGTCTAACCTTTTGCGATGTTTGGTCTCATCAACAGTGCTTTAAAATACAGCATTCTGAGTAGATTTCAAATGAGTCTGTTATGCATTGTGGCGCACATGATTCCACAGACAGGAAAATGCTCCGGTTACTAACGTAACCTCGGTTCCCTGAGATAAGGGAACAAGCGTTGCGTCGCTGACACTAGGGGAAACTCCTGTTTACTCTGATACTGAAGCCTGATTTGTTCATGTTTTTGTAGCTGCACAAACCAATGGCGCTCTTGCCGCCAAAAGGGGAGGAGCCGATGGCTATATAAGCCGGCTCAGAGTGCCATATCATCAGAATCATTCAACTGAAGCGACAGTCATCGATTAGTAACCACCGACATATGTTAGTAACTGAAGCGATCCCTATCGAACAGTCACTCTCGTTGCGTCGCTGACGCTAGGAGAACGCATCCAGCAGCGCCGTGCTATGAGCAGACGCAGAACTAAGCCTGCTCTACAAGCCCAGCTCAGGATCACCCGTTAGAGGGCCTCGTAAGCCTGAGCCAAAGAATAGACCCGAGTCATTAATCTGAGGTCTGCTTAACATAGCCCTTCCACTCAAGGGGGAATGGGTAGATTTAAGCAGATAAGATCCGCACCTGCAGGGATGTCCAAATTGTAACATCTCGCGAAGGTAGACAGTGATGACCTGCCGGCAGCCGTACAAATCTCCCCGATACAGATCCCACTGGACCACGCCCAGGAGGAGGCCATTCCTCTGGTGGAATGGGCCCTCACCCCTATAGGGCATTGCAAGCCAACTGCAGCATAAGCCAGGGCTATAGCATCTACTATTCAGAGAGATATTCTCTACTTTGTAGCTGCATGGCAGCCCTTTGAGGGGCCTCCAAAGCACACAAAGAGCTGCTCTGATTGTCTGAACAATCCAGAACACTCCAAGTATATTTTGAGTGCCCTAACAGGGCACAGTAAGTTAGGACCCTGCTCACCATCCATCACGGGGAGTGCTAACAGGGAAATAACCTGGACTCTGAACGGAGTTGAGAACACCTTGGGTACATAACCACTATGCGGCTAGAGAACGACCTTACAGTCGTTAGGCCCAAACTCAAGACAAGAAGTGCTGACTGACAGTGCTTGAAAGTCACCTACACGTTTGACCAATGTTAAAGCCAAAAGAAGTGCAGTTTTGAGCGACATAGGCCATAAGTCAGCCGTTTGGAGCAGCTCAAAGGGAGTGTTTGAAGAAGATCATCACAGATACTCCAATCAAAGACACTGACATACTGAGAGAAGTGAAACTACTCCTCAGTGACATCTATATAAGTGCTCCTGTAGACTCCTGGAGGGAGAACAATGAATGCAGGGATGTTTTTTCTGTGCAAAGTTATTCAGATTATGTACAATTAAAGAAATCCAGTGGATTTACAGGACGTTTAAAAAATGCCATCAATGCAGCTATAAGAGAGGTTTGGTAATGTCACAGATGTTGCCCAGCAAATAGACAAAAAGATCATGTAATTTAACATTGCAAAAATGGGCTTCAGTGTCAGCTGCATTCAACAACTCGTAGATTACATCAAGGTAGTCAGTGAACTATGTGTTCAAGAATGAGTTCTCCATTGACTTGATTTGCTCTATCTTTAAGAGAGCAAACAAGACATTCACTCAGCAACACAGACTGTTTAGAGAAGCCAATGACCGTGTTCTCTTTTTGAGGAAGAAGAAAGAAGAGTATTACAGTATTTTCCAGAAACACCTTCAAGGAGCTGCATCATCTGTCATTTTCGGTGAGATCTTATGTCAGAAACTTAAAGAGCGCATTGAGCAGAGTGTCTACACAAAGTCTGCAAGAGATTTGATAGACGATATTAGACTAAACCATAGATCATTGAATGGAAGCAGAATAAATCTGGAGAAACACATCCTGAAGTTTCTGGCACAAGAGGAGAATTTTTCTGCGTACATGGACTACCTTAATTATCCCAGAGAGCACTTTGAGAATTTCATCAGAGATGAAGTCAGTCAGTACATGACCCAAAACTTCAGTGACAGTGTTTTGCCCAAGATGAAGAGGAACACTGAACTCCTGCAGAAGAAGATCATGGAAGCTGTACACAAATCTACTGAACATGTTCAAACAAACAGTGGAAATGTTGATTTGTGGTTGAAGACTTTCACACAGCAGCTCTCAGATGTGCTGATATTCTCTAAAAAAGACCTCATTGGAGTCAAACATGATGATGTTGATGATTTCAACCTTCTCAAAGAAGTGATAACAACAAAACCTCCTGCTCTAATGCCCGACACGAGCAAAGAGTTCAACACAGATATGTTTTATGAAAAACTGGACCTCAAGGACAGACCGGATGAGATTCTGATTGACCAGTTCTGTCAGTGCTGTTGAGTTCAGAATCCGTTCTGGAAAGCCACCTGCACCCAAACTGAAAACCGTGATGGAGATCACAGTGTTCTTTCGCACAGAATAACTGAAATCAATGGGCACTATTACTATGAAACTAATAATCTATGTAGAGATTTTTGCTCAGATGCAGTGGCAAGTAATAAAAGTTTTAAATCATCAGGTAAGTGGATACCATATAAATGCATAAATACAGAACAGCAAGAGAAGTTCATGATGACTGGTTTTGGAGCCCGGTATTCATACCTTTTCCTATTTGGGTTTACTGGAGGTGGTTTGTGCGCAGATACCAAAAAGATCTGGAAAATTACTGCGAGAAATCCTTTGTGGAGCAGGGTTGGTTCCCAATAATCCTGAAAGCCCACACAAAAAATCAGGCAATTAATAGTTTACGCTTACATAGGCCTTTTGGATATATTCATTAGAAACACCCTGTTATATTTTTGGGAAAAAATGTCCAAAACATTCCAGAAATAGCAAGGTATAGAATTGAATCGCTTACGCCGCTTTTCTTTTATGTTTTCTTCTCACACTATTGATTAATGTTGCTTATCCAAATGGTGTGGCAATAAAGATAGTTTTGAGAGTATGATAATTAAGCCCTTTGGGGTAATGCAGTCATTTTAAACAAATTTGGTCGTGTGAGTGGAATTAACCTTTTAGGGCAGGATGGTAATTTTGACATATCTTTGAAGATTAAACTACTGTACATAAGCTTGAACATGAACAATTAACATTAAGACAGAAACAAATAGGCAATTCTTAAGCAGTGAGACCTGAAGAAAAAGAGGGACACTCAGAAAACACATCATGAAAACACTCAAGAACTTGCCTTAAAAAGAGGAAGAAACACTGACAAAAGAGTTTAAAAAAAATTGGAAATAGTGTGACGTATCTGAATTAGAGGATGCTAATGCTGTAATATATGATACTCAAGACAGTCTGATGTCTTGAGTGCTTTGGGGCCGTTCTCTGATTAGACTTGCAAACACCGATATTCTACTTTCCCCTGCTTTACGCATTTAGAACAGATTTGAAACATTAATGACTTATTAAGTGATTTTGAACAATACGTGTATTGCTTCATATTTTGAAACTTAAAAAAATAAACAATGTTTTGACTTAAAAGTGTGTTTGGGCTCTATTTCTTTCAACTAAATGCCATTTGCTTTAATATTTTGCTATATAATCCAAAAAGCATACATTTTTAGTTGTGGGTTAAGTGTCCAAATACTTTTTGGGGCCATTGTTTAGCTGTAATTTTGTTGTCGTTTTTGCTATTACTAGTAGTAGTAATTTGTAAATTTAGTTCTCATTTGAAAACTGAGAACTAGGAAATATATATACAGTATATCATTTTTTTTGTGTGTGGCAGAATGTTCTCAATAAATAAATGGTTATAGTATTTTTTCTAATGTGTTTTGACTAGCTGTGTCCTGTTTTCTGAATTTAATCAAATCAACAGTGCAGCTTTAATGTTTTATGAGGACATTCCATAGACATAATGTCCCGCTGTGGCTTCGCCAGAGAACAGGCAGGAAGACGAGGATGAAGGATACCAGAACACTTTAATGATTACACGAGAGGGTAGGAGCACACGCACAGGGTAACAATAACTGACAAACTCGAACACAATGGACAGGAGCTGATATAAGGTGGATAACGAGGGGCAGACAGGTGAGCACAATGAGGTGATTAACTAATAATGAGAACAGGAACAACCAAATAAGGACACAGAGGGAGAAACCATACAAGACAGTCCACAGGGGTGTGACACATAATGGTTTTTATACTGTACAAACTATTTTCTATCCCCTTAAAAAACAAAAGCAAAAGGCTCCATGCGAAAAATTCAACCTTAGTAATTATTTCAAAATCTCAGCTCAACATAAATACTAACATCAAAAATACTAATATATTTTATAAATAATTTTAACAATTTCTTTATACATTCTGAATGTATAATTTATAGGAATTTGTTTTAACATTGGAGATCTGTCAATCCATGGAATCCTGCTACCATCTACTGGCCATAGTCAGAAAATGTCATTTTCATGTCTTTTTTTTCCTAGCAGAGGTCACCATTTAATTTTTCCCCCTAATGTTTGGACAAATCTTTTCATTGACTGAAAAGTTTTTGTTGTTGTTGTTTTTTTCAAAGTTTAGATTAAAAAGAATAACACTTATTTTATATAACAATTTAATTAGTCATTTTGAGGTTACAAAATAAAAACACCACAAAATACCAAAATAAATGCATACATATCATGTTTTTATTTTATTATTTTAATTTATTTTGGATTTTTATTATTGAAGAAAGTGATATTTATTATTTGTATTTTTTGGGGGGAAGGCCCAGAACAGAGTATATTAATATAATTTACTTTAAGTTTTAACATTTGTATTATTTTGCTTAACTGCTCAGCAAAACCATAACTAGATAAAAGGGATGACCAAACAATATAAAAAAAATTTTTTAGCAACTTGATCAAGCTTCTTTTTTTTCTAAAGTGAATCAGCCCATCAGTGACTTTATTCACTGGTCGCTGTACAGGTCAATTTTCACAAAAGAGATGGACTCAAAATAGTCCTTTTGGCCTTTCTCAAAGATGACATAGATGTATTTATGATCCTCAGTTTCATTGCCTTTAAGTGACGTCATACAAGAGTATCCACTTGGCCCGGCCCAGATCTTCAGAGTATCTTTCACCCATGATTTACCGTGATTCAGAGACCAGCGAAGGGTGAGGTTCACTCCTGAGGAAAACAACAATAGAAAAGTAACTCACATTATGTATAAGCATGAATTAAGTATTGTTCATGCTGCTCTCTCAAAACACAAAACAGTACAAGAGACACAGAGTAAAACAATAGCATAATATAGAATCAAGATATGTGCAAACATGTATTAAAGAGACTGTAGACTGTGTAAAGTGAAAAATAAAATAATAACAACAACAACAATAAAAAGTAGTGACTGGTCAGGCGGATATTTGGCCATTAAACTCCTCTTCTTTCATGGTGCAAAGTCTTGTAGGCTACATGAGACAAAAACAAATCATGCACAAGATGCAAAAATCCATTAGAAAAAGTGAAAAATCTGGGAATGTTTCTTGAGTAATATTTAGACACATACAGTATGCAAACTGGAATGCAATATCATTGTACGAAAGTAGTAGTACTGTATGTAGGAGTTCTTTGAAAACCAGGCAACCTAGCACTGATTTAACAGTCTTATATAAAAATATCAGAATAGATACTTCTCATGCATAGTTTACTGAAAAACCGAATGAACATTTTTTAAAAATGTATTATTACTATTTAAAAATATTGAATACAGTTTTTCTTAATCCTTCCATTGCAAAACTGCAGCACTGCACATTTTGAGGTCTCCCTTATCTGACACACTTAGATCAGGTTCTAGAGTTTATGATATTAACAAGGTGTGTTAAATAAGTGAGATCAGTGGTACTCCAAGACCAGGACTGAGAAACACTAAATGCATTTCTCATATCATCACGCTCACTGCTATTAGCGTTGGCTGGGTTGGTGAAGTAAAGCACTCCTTCCTTCTCTAAAGCTCCAGCTGCAACCGCAGAATCCTCCAGTGTGCGATCAAACACCAGCTCCTCCACCGGCAGAGACTCTCCTCCATCCAGACTGCGTGCAACCATGCGACAGCGGCAGTGATAGTGTTTATCGTTGCGCACATTAATCACGATGCTGCCGTCATCCAGCTCCACTGGCTTTGAGGAAACACAAGACAGAAGTCTGAAGAATTTACAAACTCTTCTGATGCATATTTCTGCCACACAACCACCAATACAATTACTTCTGTAATAGAATTTATATAATTAAAGTTGATCATACCTGACACTCGTCTGGGTCAAAGTCAAGGTTGTTTTTACGCTGGTTGTAGGGAATGCTCTTCAGTTCAGCTCCATATCTCCATGTGTTTCCATGATCATCACTCAGGATGCAAAAGACTCCGTCTCCAGTGATGCTGCCGTGGCCACACACCACCAGACGCCCAACAGCAGGTGGATGACGCTTCTGTAAGCACCATTAGATGAACACATCATGAAGAATCGCTTGCTCAAACGAGTATTTTGCACAGTCAGTGGTATCAGTTATTTTAGACAAACCCAATGCTAAGTGGCAAGAAAAAAACAACAACTATAATTGGATGCTTTCTATGTCACTCAGACTAGGTTTGGTAGGTAATGACAGAAATCACTACAATTTATTAACAGCATACAAAACTAATAATCATGTATTGATAAACAAATGATCGTCACAAAGTGTGGGTCTCAGCACACCAACTGTTTCCATATGAATATTCCAGAAGATAAACATATTTCAGCTGAGCAACTGTTGGAAGAATTCGCATATAATCTGAGACAGCCTCCCTTAATGATAAATAACTTCTGTTTTGTCTAGGTTTCTGTGTTCAAGGACTTTTATTTTTATATTAATTTGACTGTGTGCTGTCTGTGTTCTTTTCCTGTTTGCTTTGTTCCCTTGTTTTCGAAGTATGTGCTCAATTCTTTTATATAGTTAATCATTTTGTTTCTAGTTTAGTTCTTGTATACCCTGTGTATATTTATCCCTCCCAGTGTTTCAGTTCAGTATTTGTCTTGTCAAGATAAAATGTTGGGTTTGCTATTCTCAGTTCCCTTGTGCTCACAAGTGTTTTGTTTGTTAATAAATACACAGTGTGCTAATAGAACTCTCTCCCTGCCTGCAAACAACCCCTGACACAACTATTCAATTCTTTGATCATCGCATTAAATTCAATTCTCAAATCCAAAACATACAAAACAGTTTTAAACCATGATAAAATGATGGCAAAGCAGCTACATTTACTGTATCAGGGTTTATGTCTCGTGTTATGTTTGTGTTTGCTTGAGTTTGACTTTGAGTTGGTTTTCTGTTCCTGTTTCCTTTGTTCCCGCTTCTAGTTGGTCTAGGTCAGTGGTTCCCAACCCTGGTCCTGGAGGCACCCCAACACTGAATGTTTTGTGTGTCTCCTTAATCAAACACACCTGATTCAGATCATCAGCTCATTAGTAGAGACTCCAAGACCTGAAATTGGTGTGTCAGATAAAAGAGAAATGTAAAATGTGCAGTGTTGGGGTGCCTCCAGGACCAGGGTTGGGACAGCTCACACTTCAAACCAAATACTTTAGCTTTCTATTGGTGAATGACCATCTTGAACCTGATGCGAAATCTGCATAGATAAATGTTTTGCTCTCACATTAAATTCCATATAGCGTGCAAATTGCTTTTACAATGACTGGATTTCATCCATGAAATTTTATCATTATCATAATCATATTTTGCCTGACAACCGGCCACTTACTGTGTGTTCTTTAACATGTAAGTCTATGGGAGTTGTAAGTGAAACACTCAGACATGAAATTAGGCATGGAAGTAAAAAAATACCTGTATACCGAAGCCAGGTCCAGGAACAAAACTCATGAGCCCCAGTTGAGGGTTAAGGTTTCGTGGGGCGCTCCAGGTGAACCCGTCATCCAGACTCTGCACCATCATTGTGCTGGAGGGCTTACAGTGGTAACGGTGGAAACACAGAGCATAGATGAGTATCACAGCACCAGTCTCTTCATCCACAACAACCGAACCTAGATTCAACCCATCTGCTAGAGAACCATCGTCCACTATGAATGAGGTGGGAGACCAGGTGACTCCTGAGAACGTGTCAGAAGAAAGAGATGGTTGGAGAAGCAAACAGGAATGAAAACAGAATACTTGCTTTTTCAGCAGGTGAGCTATGAAACATCTGACACACCTCTGTCTGTGGAGCGTCTCAAAGCGATGAACTTGGCTCCGATGTCTTTGAAGGACAGTTTCCGGGCCTCTGCAAAAGCCAGCAGACTTCCCTGAGTAGTGAAGGTCAGCAGGGGAATTCTGTAGGTGTGAACTTCTCCAATTTGACCACCGACCCAGAGCAGCTGCTCATCAGCGAAAGCTGGATTGATCTGTGCATGTAAAAAAGTAAAGGGATAAAATGATACAGGTCAAAACTATGCAATAAATAAACAAGCTGAGATGAGGCTAGTTGTGTTTACTCTTTAAAGACAAGTTCTGTGTAGGCACATACCAATGAGACTGACTACAGATCTCAACTTTTGCTCAGGAAAACATTCAATCAATGAACACCAGAGTTCACATTATCCTCAATGAAGTCAGGTTTTAACAGAGCTATACACAATACAATATGCCATAGCTAAACATAACTGCTAAAAGAAAACACATTTGTGTACATGAACTTTTGACACAAATATTTAGTTATTGATATATAGCCCATAAACTTCCTTTGTGACAACCAGCCACCTCCTTGCTAAATTATTAATTCATTTGTTGTATTGTGGATTCATAATGTGATATTTATGATCGTCTTAAATATCCTCCTACCATAAAAAAAAAAAAGTTTTGTGATTTTTTTTATGCCATTACATTGGTTGGAGCATAAGAAACAACATTTTTAATTTTTGAACATATTTTATTATGTAGAGGATGCCAGGACTAAGTTATTAAAAAATAATAATAATAATAGACATGATAATAAAATAAATAGACATGAAAAGGCATGTGTCGGCAAAAACAATGCTTTATTTATTTTTTTCATTCACCAATCAGTTTTTAGGTTTCAGGCTATTTTTAACCAAACTTTCTACAAAGATGATTCTCAGCTATATGTTATGAAAGATATAACAGAATGATTTGATATACTACTGTACTTTATGCACTATGTGCATAAAATGTCTATAAATTGGAATTCCCATTCTATACAATGTATCTATACATTGAATCTCATTTGCATATGAATGTGTTCTTGGGGCAAACCATAATGACAAAAAAGTGTTATAATGGGAGTAATAACTTTGCAACATTTTCATAAGAATATCTCACATATTGATCTATAATTTCTTTCCCTATTGACTTGTGTTTACCCAAAATGCCTGATTAACATGATGTTTGTCCTGCTGTCCTCTACAGAAGACATAAAAATTATGCCCTGTTTCATAACAAAAATTCATGAAATCCTGTAACATTTTTCTGAGATGTTTCAAACAATTTGAAAATTGGTCCGATTTAAATAATAATTACAAAGCATTATCATATTTCCCTAAGAGTGTTAAATTTGATCATTCTGTCAATATCAGTCATATTTAACGACCAAGGAGAAAGTGTGTTATGATCAAAACTCCAAATATTTGATATATCTCTGAAAAGCCCTGAATGTGCTCTGTACAGGCCATCCAGGCTTAAACTGGCATGTAGGGTCTCAGAGAAATTCACTAAAATATAATCAGTCTAAAAAAAGGTCTATGCCTGGGTCACAGGAGGATATGCTAAACAAAATCTTCTAGCCTACCGTTTCATTTCGCGCAAACGAGCACAGCACTGCAAGAAGCACAATCCGCAAAGTGTTCCGATTCATGACGGCAAGTTTTGTCAAGTCATGTGCAAACTACTGAGATTTTTCCTGAAGGCTACAAAGCGCTCAACGGAGTCAGCCGAGGAATGGCAAAAGAACTGGTTTAACAGACCGGTCCAGTCTACAGTACATTATTGAGATGAGCGCAATGCACTTCGCTGACATGCAAATCAATCAGCTGCACCTTAGACTTCTCTGTCTTGACTCTGTCTTGGACACTATCAGATAAATCAGTCGAATATGGTCAATATTGACAAATCCAGCATTCTAGCAATGAACGGATAAATTGACTCCAGGATGCTTTCAGACTGAATTCCAGCTTCATTCACGGAACTGACAACTTGTAGTTTTGACAAAACCGTATTTTGCATATATACATGACATTTTTTTTTATCTTTAGGTACTAAAATGACCTGTTTAAATGAGTACATTTATCTTAAATGTATTTTCTTTATATTATTTGTGTGGCAGTTGATATATCATGGCTGTGATAGAGGCCATCCAGGCTTAAACTGGCATGTAGGGTCTCAGAGAAATTCACTAAAATAGAATCAGTCTAAAAAAGGTCTATGCCTGGGTCACAGGAGGATATGCTAAACAAAATCTTCTAGCCTACCGTTTCATTTCGCGCAAACGAGCACAGCACTGCAAGAAGCACAATCCGCAAAGTGTTCCGATTCATGACGGCAAGTTTTGTCAAGTCATGTGCAAACTACTGAGATTTTTCCTGAAGGCTACTTAAAGCCAACAAAGCGCTCAACGGAGTCAGCCGAGGAATGGCAAAAGAACTGGTTTAACAGACCGGTCCAGTCTACAGTACATTATTGAGATGAGCGCAATGCACTTCGCTGACATGCAAATCAATCAGCTGCACCTTAGACTTCTCTGTCTTGACTCTGTCTTGGACACTATCAGATAAATCAGAGTCGAATATGGTCAATATTGACAAATCCAGCATTCTAGCAATGAACGGATAAATTGACTCCAGGATGCTTTCAGACTGAATTTCAGCTTCATTCACGGAACTGACAACTTGTAGTTTTGACAAAACCGTATTTTGCATATATACATGACATTTTTTTTTATCTTTAGGTACTAAAATGACCTGTTTAAATGAGTACATTTATCTTGAATGTATTTTCTTTATATTATTTGTGTGGCAGTTGATATATCATGGCTGTGATAGAAAATGTGACAACACATAGGCAAACTATATAAATGTGTTCATAAATATCTGACAGTAAGGACCTTATAAAAGAGGTACTTTCTTAAATAACCACTGCCTACACCTTTTTTATTATTATTATTATTTTATTTTTTTTAGCAAGGATGCATTAAATTCACCAAAAAAGACAAAAGTTCTGTAATGTTACTTACCAAAAAAATAAATAAAAAGTACAAGAAAAAATTCTGACTTCCTATAAGTGAAGATTTAGATTGACTCCGTGCAAAAACATTCATCTTGGTTTCCACAAAAATGTTATGCAGCATGTTTCAACAATCTGATAATCAGAAATGTTTCTTGAGCAGCAAATCAGCATATTAGAATGATTTCTGAATCATTCTGCTTTGCATCATAAATTAAATTTTAAATCATATTCAAAAAGAAGTTATTGTAAATGGTCATTTTTCACATTATTCGTTTTACTGCATGTTTGATCAAATAAATGCTTTTGAGCCCGTGTATTTTTCTGTTTTTAAGTGTGATGTTTTAGTCTCTATGAATTATTGAGTTATGGTGTGAGGACAGGTGGAGGGAGTGATGTACCATCTAATTAAATATGGTACATTTGTTCTAAGACTTTCTAGCGAATAGCGATCATCTCTGACTAATTTAAAAGTGCAAATGCTGCCCTACTCAAATATAATGTCAGGTATTCTTATTTGTCTTGGTTATGATTGGAACTAAAAGAAACAAGGAGCTGCTGTATCAAAATAGAACAACTTATTGAACAATAAAATGTGTCCCTGTGTAATCCAGCAAATCAAGTGAAAAGTCAAATGTGTTTATATGAAATTTAATACAGTGATAGCCTTTCGGTTGACGTTCAACACAAACTTGCATGTACTATTTAAAAGTCACTTACAGTACAACAAGGAGCTGCTGTATCAAAATAGAACAACTTATTGAACAATAAAATGTGTCCCTGTGTAATCCAGCAAATCAAGTGAAAAGTCAAATGTGTTTATATGAAATTTAATACAGTGATAGCCTTTCGGTTGACTTTCAACACAAACTTGCATGTACTATTTAAAAGTCACTTACAGTACGATGTTACCAAAATGATTTGTCTGGTATCTAAATGTACATCTATGGCCACAAAAAGGCCAGACTGGGTAAACAAAACCACATAACCTGAAGCACATGAATGACACTTGTTCAGAATATAAAATGGGGTTTTCTGATATCACAGTAGTATAATGTGGAGAACATGAACACTGCTTGCTTAGAGTGTCTATGTGTCTCAAACACTTGTGTCTTCCAGTTTATGTGAGCGAGTCATCTCAAAGGCCTTCATTCATTTAAGCAACACCGGGGATAAAAGAAACACCTCAAGGTAATTAAAATGAAATCACATTTCTGTATTCAAAACAATAATTCAAGACTTAATTCAATCCACTGTTATACAGTAGACAACAACCATTTTAAGAATGTTGTAGCTTCATAAAGATTCACCTGAGTTACATTATTGTAAACAAAAAGCCATCAAATAGCCCCAATAAACACATGTGCAACCCACGTGCAGCTCACCATCTGCACAAAGCAATTATGAGAACTTCAAGACACATATTATAGAAAGTTTTGTGCACTGCCAGGTAAAAAACAGTGGGTACAATCATAGCTGTTTTATAATATATTGCTGCCTTGTGTCTTCCAGTTTATGTGAGCGAGTCATCTCAAAGGCCTTCATTCATTTAAGCAACACCGGGGATAAAAGAAACACCTCAAGGTAATTAAAATGAAATCGCATTTCTGTATTCAAAACAATAATTCAATCCACTGTTATACAGTAGACAACAACCATTTTAAGAATGTTGTAGCTTCATAAAGATTCACCTGAGTTACATTATTGTAAACAAAAAGCCATCAAATAGCCCCAATAAACACATGTGCAACCCACGTGCAGCTCACCATCTGCACAAAGCAATTATGAGAACTTCAAGACACATATTATAAAAAGTTTTGTGCACTGCCAAATAAAAAACAGTGGGTACAATCATAGCTGTTTTATAATATATTGCTGTATAAATCAATCTCGCACTGAAGCAGGATGCCTCAATATTTTTCCGGAGTGAAATTCATATAAAAACCATTCATAGTATAGACCAGATTTAATGTAACGAAAATGATTTTTCATCAGGCTGATACCTTGATTTTCTCAACAACAACAAAAAACTGAGAATGTTTTGACCCTTGAGCAAAGAAAGAAGCATCAAAGTTGCACATTTTTGGAAATGCATTCACCATTTAAGAATTAAGCAGTTTGCATTCTCAAGGTGTCACTAATCTTGTCTATACTAGTTTTTCTTTTTATTTCAAACATTATGTGCCTCCTTTTATTTAGGTTTTAACTTGGACACACCAGTTTGGAACAAAACTGTTATATGTCCCATATATCATTATAAATAAGAGTGATACGGTGTTTAGCTCTGAGGATTTAGCTGTGGTGTTTATCCTACAGGGCTGCCTGTTGTCAACCCATCTGCTAGAGAACCATCGTCCACTATGAATGAGGTGGGAGACCAGGTGACTCCTGAGAGATTCACGAAAGAGATTACAATTCGGTTTCATCGAAAATAGCCATTTATGACTGTAGTGAAAGTGGATGGTCCACCTTTGTCTGTGGAGCGTCTCAGTGCGATGAACTTCGCGCCAGTGTCACTGGAGGACATTTTCCTGGCCTCAGAGAACGCCAGCAGACTTCCTCGCAGCGTGAAGGTTAGCAGAGGGATCCTGTAAGTGTTGACCTGACCGGCTCCACCGCCGACCCATAGCAACTGCTCCTCGTATATCAGTGGGTCAATCTGTGGGAAACGTGGAGAATTACAACAATAAAACAAGGCATAAAGAAGTGATTTAGGATTGATCTTTAAAATTTCTTTCATATGACAATCACAAGACAAAACAATAACCTTGTTGTCAACATATTTTATCATTGCTAATTATTCTATAACCAAAAGCATTTGGACCCACTTTAGATTAAGTGGCCTTAACAACTATGTACTTACATTTAAATTAATAAGTTGGTACAATGCACTTATTGTGTACATACATGTTTTTACATTGTACTTATATTTTAAAAATACCTGCATGTAATTACATCTGTAATTCATTTATTTAATTACATGTATAATTACACAGTTGACCCATCCTTTACACCTTAACCCACCCTTAAACCTACCCATACCACCAAACCTGCCCGAACCTCACCCGTATCCCACCGCAATAGCAGCAAGTGTTTTACAATACAATATGAACACAATAAGTACATTGTACTTCATTTTTGATGTAAGTATATAGTAGTTAAGGCCACTTAATATAAAGTGTGGCCAAGCATTTTTCAGTAACTAAAATGTTTATAAACAAAAAATATATATATATAAACTAGTGCTGTCGAACGATTAATCGCGATTAATCGCATCCAAAATAAGTGTTTTTGTTTACAATAATGTGTATTGTGTATATTTATTATGTATATATACACAAACATACATAATGTGTACATGCATAATACAATATTTATATTCATATATAATCTATATTATAAATATAAAGATGTTTTATAAACAAAACCACATAGTGCTCAAAGTCATGCATCACTGCATCATGTAAATTTAGTTCAGCTACACACTTGTAACTAAAATGTTTATAAACAAAAAATATATATATATAAACTAGTGCTGTCGAACAATTAATCGCGATTAATCGCATCCAAAATAAGTGTTTTTGTTTACAATAATGTGTATTGTGTATATTTATTATGTATATATACACAAACATACATAATGTGTACATGCATAATACAATATTTATATTCATATATAATCTATATTATAAATATAAAGATGTTTTATAAACAAAACCACATAGTGCTCAAAGTCATGCATCACTGCATCATGTAAATTTAGTTCAGCTACACACTTTATTCTGCATATACATGCTACAGTCAAACAAATTACCAGCATATATTTAAGAGCACTAAAAGGCCAGTTTGAGCACAGAATCATGCGAGAGGTCCTGTATTTACCTGAAGCTCGTCTGCACGAGCGCCGGAAAACACCGCGATTAAAAGCACAATTCCGAACTGTCGAACAAAATCCATCGAAACAATAAAGACGGCGACAACAGTGCACATATGACTGCGATACGCAGATAAGAAGAATTTCTTGATTACGGTATATATTTCCTTTAATAAGACTCGTGAATCCTGAAGTATCTACACGGCCACAACAGCCGACTCGCATCTTTAACCGGAGAGTCACATGACCGCCGCGAGGCGTCAGAGTCACATGCCAGACCGGAAGTGGGAAACATGCGCAATAGACATTTTATTTAAAAACAAATTTTTTTTAAATGTGAGGGTACGATCTTTATAGACTCGATTAATCGTTATTTTTGGTTACATTTTATGAACTATAAACTACAAATATTTTCATTTTTTCCATACACAATAGCCTATATGATGTTTGTAATAGGCATATGTTTTATATATATATATATCTTTTACGTAACAATGTTTACATACATTTGATTTCTCCTAATAGAAAAGCCGTTAAAATGTGGGAAATTGTTTATAAGGCATTTGGGAGTCTAAACTAAGTCCAGTGCTATCAGACACACCTCAACCAAATCATTTCTACATCAACGTCGTTTCGTACCTGCAAGATGGATTCAGTTTGTTAATTGTATGCTATGGGCCAAGTGTTCTTTACGGTGGCCGAGAAGTGCAAAACAAATCACAATTCTGAAAACAAAATAACAAATTACAAACGCAAATGCAAGTCTAAAAAACAAAATAACAATTCAGAAAACAAATGAACAAGTCAGAAAACACAACGACAAATCAGACAAACCGGAAGAGGTTGGTATAGTTTGGGATTACTCACCGCTGACTGGACGAGACATCTGTCAATCAACGTATACAGAGAAGAACCAGCCGAAGAACAGCAGAGTCGTGGTAGAAAGTTTGGAGATGGTAGTAAAGTAGCTCAGTTTAAATGTATTGTATGAATTGCCCTTACTCTGGAATAAAAAATACGGGGTGTCTATTTACATTTAGTTAAAAGTGGCTGTAAAATATCAGCTCCAGTGGTGCAGATGGATAAGCGCGTGTCGTTGGCTTTTTGACGCGATTGACCCGGGGTCGATCCCACCTTTTGCCGAACTTTTTTTTTCTCCCTTTTCAAATCTCGTATCACATCGTAAAGGCATTTATTTTCATTAAAATTAAGGAAATAATCAAAAAGTTGAAAATAAAGTATCGCATACTAAGCCACTGCTAGAGAACAGTGCAGTTGGACTTTTGACTCAAAACCTGTTTTGTTTATTTTCTACAAACTCAATGACCAGCACCAGTTTTGGCAAATACACGTAGAAAAACCACAACACTATCATCTCCTGTCTCTTTCTCTTTCCTAGGCTCACACACATTCAAGCCCAGACCCACACTTTTCGCCATGGGTCTGTGAAATTGTGTGTACATTCCTGCAGTCATGTGCTCATACTGAGCTGAGTCACAAGCTGAGAGAGAAAAAGAAACGACACAAAATAAAGAGATAGAGGAAGAGCACAAGGGGGAGGGTTTACAATTAGTTTTGCATTCATGTAAAGGAGAAAGAAACACTCACAGAGTGAAAGAGAAAGATCTTACGAGACCACGAGAGGAGCCTGATGGGGGGGAAAAATGAGAGAAAGACAAAACAAATATGAAGAGATAAATAAATGAGAGTTAAAACTGGGAGGAGCCTAACAAGTAAAAAAGAGCGAAGGTTGTGGCAACAGCAGGCATGACTGTGAAGAAGCTGAGGCAGACACAATGAGAGAAAAGAAGAGATGGATTTGCTGTCACATTCACACTCTGTTCTTCAGCAGTTAAGCATGTTTGCTGTATTCAAAAACTAGCAAAGGTGAGTGAGAATGAGATGGAGGGATCATTTTCATAGACACATGCTGTATAATATCTGTGTCTATCATTTTCTTCAGCTTGCAGGCTGCAGTGGAGTCAGCTGTGAATGCTATCGTGTCTTACAGGTTTGTTGAAATTGCTGTAAAAGCATCAAGATTTGAGTTCCCCGGGTCACAGCGGTAAAACATTAACAGCTCTCTGAAGCACTTTCTCTATAATGATGCATATTATGTAACAACACTGCTTGCAGCCACTTACAATAACTCAGTAGAACATACAGAATTTTGAAAAAAATATTATTTTCTTTATTGTTGAGAAACCTAACATCTTCCTCTCTTTCTTGTACACGAAACTCTAAAAAGAGAAGCTGACTGCAAGATTGGTGTTTCCTGTCCTTAAACAGGCAGTGCAACGTGCCAAAAGTGAGACAAACTGAGCCCTGACCAAAGGTTTGCCATCGTCATTGACATTTTGAAGTTTGAACCCTTCGTTTGAGTTTCCTTTCTGAGTGTGAGATCTCATTTGACTGCTATTTAGAATTATGGATTTATATAAAGAATTGTGCTTTTCTTACATTATACATATTACATTATGTCTTGACCTTCCTAGACATCATTAGTTTGTTGTGCTTGTTGAGGCAATATATTGTGGCCGTAAATTGAAGTCGGCATGAAATGAAAATATTTTTCCTAAAATCCATGTTATAGATCTTATTGTGATTCATTACCTCATCATTTTTAATTAAAATGTCAAAACTGGATCTTCTAGTGAAATAACAGACGTATGCAGGATTTCTCCAATTATTTAGTTCATTTAAACCCGCCTCACGTTCATCTGCTTACACTTTCGAGTAACACGCCAACATCTCAACATCCAATTAACAACTAATGCACAGAATAAGTCCTGCCCCCCGCCCTAATTTTTTACTTTTTTCGATATTCTGTTATACTCGGGATGTACGTCACAGTATGGCTGAAATGATTACTAATGGATAAATGATAACTAAATTAAAATGAGAAACCAATGCGGCCATCATGTACCTTAAACAAAGTAACAAATGAATCAAACTTGGCCATGATTTAACTAAAACGAGGAAACTATTTAATAAGTTGTGGAAACATATTCTTAATGTGTGGCCATGAAACCTTTTTTCCTGCCTAACATGTAGTTGTTGTTGTTTTTTTCCCATATTTTTTGAGGGCTATTTTGCTTCCATAGCATATCTTATTTAAGGCTAGTAGAAAGAAAACATCCAAAATACACATTTAAGTTTTTATTTAATTAGACTTTATCTATTTGCTTCTGTAGATTTCAATTACAATACATACATAAGGCGTTTTCTCAAAATAAAATTCTCATGCACTGAGCTAGAAATCTCCACTTCAGAAGCACTTTCATACATCAAACGCTACAGTTTTATATATATATATTAGTGCCGTCAAACGATTAATCGCGATTAATCGCATCCAAAATAAGTTTGTGTTTACATATGTGTGTGTACTGTTTATATTTATTATGTATATATAAAGACACACACATACAGCATGTTTTGAAAATATTTACATGTATATATTTATATTCATATAATTTATATTATATATAAATTTATTACACGGCTCTGTGGAATACTTGATTCTGATTGGTCAATCCAGCGGTATGTTATTCCCAGATAACAACCACCAAATTGAATAACACACCGCTCATCCGGGTACCACGAGTTATCTTGACTGGTACTACTTATATGCTTAACGAGTCACTCTTGTGGCGCCATCTTGTGATTGAAAACACTTAACCACCGCGTGTTACAATGGAAGACTTCAGCATTAATTTCAACATATATGGTCAAAACAAATCTTTTTAGCCATGTAATAAGCGGGATAATGTACATCTAGCCAGTTATTATCTCAGAATAAACCCCTTCAGGTTGATACAATAATACCTGATAACCCTGTCGGGGTTTATTCTGAGATGACAACCGGCTGGATGTACATTATCCCTTACATATTTAATACATAAACGTAAAATTTTTATTAAATATATACATGCATGTGTGTGTATTTATATATACATAATAAATATACACAGTACACACATACAGTATATACTATGTAAACAAAACCTTTTATTTTGAATGATTAATTGTTTGACAGCACTTGTGTGATCATATTTTTCTTTTATAGGCAACTTAAATTGCAGTTGCAGTGACAGTGTTTGGTGTGTGTGTTTTCCAGCAGGTTCTGACACCATGGAGGAGAGGGAGCGGCAGTGTAATGGAGAGGAAAGAGGTGATGTTGAATCCCCCACAGGACAGTCAGTCACGGCAGGAGAACCAAGCACAGCGTCCACATGGAGGAATGGTACGTGTTGCCCCGTTTCTCTCTATGCCTGTCCTCTTTCAGTATTAATATCAAACCAGCTAACCAAAATCATCAAACACTGAGTGGGAATGTGACTGCAGTGTGATTTTTACCGTCCTGAATTAAATGCTTGCACTGCTCAGATGAGTCTTTCATAAGATGTCAAACTGCAGAAGGCCACAGGAATGGAAAATAATCCACTTTCCTTCTTTCAAATGCATTACTTTCATTTTTTATTCTTAATAGGCTTAATCTTGCTCAAATTCTCCCTGACAACAAGAGACACCAGCTATTAAAGATGAGATTTCAGTTTTAAATTGTTTATTGACCTCAGCTGGTGTCTTTCTGTCAGGTCAGTGTGTGGCGTCTGTGGCCACATCCACTTGGTTCACTCCCACCTTTGACTTCTCACATTGCAGGACCCTTCTGGAAACCAAAGGCTTCCAGGCTAGTCTATATCCAGCATCCAATGATTTCTACACATTTCTCAATTATTCAACTTCTTACTTCCATGTTGTATTTTGATGTTAAATCTATTTCAGATTCCAGCAGAAGACTTTGAGGGTCCACTTCATTTAGCGCTGGACCACCCGTCCATCAGAAGATACCTGCTTTTCAACTCAAGCATTTTTAATGTCATCATGGCCCCAGTAAGAAACACACTGTTAAACACAGTTGTTCACACATTCCAGCACTGAGCAAAGCCAATAGGACTCTGGGAAACTCATAGAACCTGTTATGTGTATGCCCAGGTCATATTTCAATCCAAAATCAAAAGAAAGACGAGTGTTAAGACAAGACTCTTAATTTTTTTTTTACTTATTAGAACTTACTTTATTAGAACCATTACGATTTTCATTACTGTATTGTAAAAAAATAAAAAATCTCACTTTCACTAATTAAAGCAAATATATATTAAATGGTAAATAAAAAAAAGTAAATTATTTAAATGTTTATTAAGTTGTATTTATTTAAATCATTGTAGTATTGCTGGTGTGCCTTTAATTTAGGCTGATTTAAATAAAAAATGTATTAATGGCCGTTCACACCAAGAACGATAACTAAAAAGATAAGTCGACTGTGTTGTTATCATTATAGTTGTGGTATGAATTTCCATATTCTTGATTATTAAAACCTTATATTTATCCTTACTGTTTTAAGCTATTGTCCTTGGTGTAAACAGGCCTTTATAATAATATCTTTACTGTAATACCGTAAAAAATACTGCATTGTAATAATAAGAAACTGATGAGAACCACCAATAAATATAATGGTAATTACTAAAAATGTAAAATGTTCAGAAGCTGTATGGTAACGAATATAAGATTTGTACATTTTTTATTTTTAGTCCGAGCTTGCGGATCTTTCCTGATCCCGGCCCCCCTCTCTCTTTCCCACTTTGCTTCCCGTCTACAATACTGTCCTATCCTAATAAAATGCCAAAAATAAATCTTAAAAAAAAGTAATGGTCAAATATGGTCACAATTTAAATAAAAAGAGGGAACCAAATAAGAAGTCATTTGAATGAATTCTTAATTTGTGGTTAAGTATTGATAGTTAACTAACTATTCAACTGTACAAGAAAACTATAAAATAGTGCAATTGGATTCAGAAATCAAGTTCTTCACCGGCTTGACATTATGACCATATGACCACCTTTCACTATTTTGCACAAAGCACTTCCAGTTCAGTAGATAGCAGAAATAAGCAGGCAGGAATTTGGAGGATCAGATGACTGCAGGAAACACAGGACTGTTTTGCTTGTTACGTGTTTGTTGCAGCTCTTGTATCTGGTGCTGTGGTGCACTGTGTACTCGACCATTCACATGCACCTCCATGGCAGCTCAACGGACTTCTGGGTGCTCTGCCTGTGTGTCAGTCTGGTGTCCGTGATCCTCACCGCCGCCATCAACCTCATCTTCCACTACAGCAACAAAGAGGTGGGCTGTCACTGTCTCTTTCTAGTAAAAATGAACCCGTATTCCCTTTTAATGCAGATTTGAATGTAGCTAAGATTAACAGGTGCATCTGTTTCAGATCAACATGAACACAGACGTGCGGTTGGTGGGGGTTAATGAGCACATGGTCAGGCACAAGCTGCTGTGTGGGGTGGCTGACTGGGTCCAGAAATGCAGAGGAAATCTGCAGGTAATGACTTCTGCACTATAATGCGTGCTTACTGCATGCCGTATCTCGACTCATGCCGCCTGCAAGTCTTGTCAGCACGATCATCATTCTTTAGGCCTTTTTGAATTGGGTAAGGAGTCAATTTAAGTTTTATGGCAGGTATTGATCATCAGCGTTGATTGTGCGATGTACTTTGTGCATAATTTTGTGTGATAAAGCTTGCCAGAAAATATGTGGTGTCTTACTCACAAAACAACATTTCCCATCATCCTCTGTGGCTGCATGAGAAATTTAAAGGGGTCATATGATGAGATTTCAATTTTTCCTTTCTCTTTGGAGTGTTACAAGCTCTTGGTGCATAAAGAAGATCTGTAAAGTTGCTAAGACTAAAGTCTCAAATCCAAAGAGATATTCTTTATAAAAGTTAAGAGTTAACCACGCCTACCTAAAACGGCTCGTTCTAACACGCCCCCACATGTCTACCTCACTATGTGGGAAGATTTGCATAATGCCGCCCAAATGATCACGCAAAGAAAGAAGGCGTAATTTTTAGTCTCGCTGTAGTATTGTTGCCGCCGCTGCCATGTCGTGAAGGCGCTGTGTTTCGTTGTGAAAGCGAAACTACTTTGTTTGGTCTTCCAAAAGAGCACGATATCTGCTTCGTCATGCCTGGAGCTGATCTGTGCTGGTCGCTGAGGAAATACTACAACTTTGCGCTGTGGATCGCTGGATCGGCTTTCACCGTGGACGAAGCGAATATCAAACCAGCTAACCAAAATCATCAAACACTGAGTGGGAATGTGACTGCAGTGTGATTTTTACCGTCCTGAATTAAATGCTTGCACTGCTCAGATGAGTCTTTCATAAGATGTCAAACTGCAGAAGGCCACAGGAATGGAAAATAATCCACTTTCCTTCTTTCAAATGCATTACTTTCATTTTTTATTCTTAATAGGCTTAATCTTGCTCAAATTCTCCCTGACAACAAGAGACACCAGCTATTAAAGATGAGATTTCAGTTTTAAATTGTTTATTGACCTCAGCTGGTGTCTTTCTGTCAGGTCAGTGTGTGGCGTCTGTGGCCACATCCACTTGGTTCACTCCCACCTTTGACTTCTCACATTGCAGGACCCTTCTGGAAACCAAAGGCTTCCAGGCTAGTCTATATCCAGCATCCAATGATTTCTACACATTTCTCAATTATTCAACTTCTTACTTCCATGTTGTATTTTGATGTTAAATCTATTTCAGATTCCAGCAGAAGACTTTGAGGGTCCACTTCATTTAGCGCTGGACCACCCGTCCATCAGAAGATACCTGCTTTTCAACTCAAGCATTTTTAATGTCATCATGGCCCCAGTAAGAAACACACTGTTAAACACAGTTGTTCACACATTCCAGCACTGAGCAAAGCCAATAGGACTCTGGGAAACTCATAGAACCTGTTATGTGTATGCCCAGGTCATATTTCAATCCAAAATCAAAAGAAAGACGAGTGTTAAGACAAGACTCTTAATTTTTTTTTTACTTATTAGAACTTACTTTATTAGAACCATTACGATTTTCATTACTGTATTGTAAAAAAATAAAAAATCTCACTTTCACTAATTAAAGCAAATATATATTAAATGGTAAATAAAAAAAAGTAAATTATTTAAATGTTTATTAAGTTGTATTTATTTAAATCATTGTAGTATTGCTGGTGTGCCTTTAATTTAGGCTGATTTAAATAAAAAATGTATTAATGGCCGTTCACACCAAGAACGATAACTAAAAAGATAAGTCGACTGTGTTGTTATCATTATAGTTGTGGTATGAATTTCCATATTCTTGATTATTAAAACCTTATATTTATCCTTACTGTTTTAAGCTATTGTCCTTGGTGTAAACAGGCCTTTATAATAATATCTTTACTGTAATACCGTAAAAAATACTGCATTGTAATAATAAGAAACTGATGAGAACCACCAATAAATATAATGGTAATTACTAAAAATGTAAAATGTTCAGAAGCTGTATGGTAACGAATATAAGATTTGTACATTTTTTATTTTTAGTCCGAGCTTGCGGATCTTTCCTGATCCCGGCCCCCCTCTCTCTTTCCCACTTTGCTTCCCGTCTACAATACTGTCCTATCCTAATAAAATGCCAAAAATAAATCTTAAAAAAAAAGTAATGAAGCAAATATGGTCACAATTTAAATAAAAAGTCATTTGAATGAATTCTTAATTTGTGGTTAAGTATTGATAGTTAACTAACTATTCAACTGTACAAGAAAACTATAAAATAGTGCAATTGGATTCAGAAATCAAGTTCTTCACCGGCTTGACATTATGACCATATGACCACCTTTCACTATTTTGCACAAAGCACTTCCAGTTCAGTAGATAGCAGAAATAAGCAGGCAGGAATTTGGAGGATCAGATGACTGCAGGAAACACAGGACTGTTTTGCTTGTTACGTGTTTGTTGCAGCTCTTGTATCTGGTGCTGTGGTGCACTGTGTACTCGACCATTCACATGCACCTCCATGGCAGCTCAACGGACTTCTGGGTGCTCTGCCTGTGTGTCAGTCTGGTGTCCGTGATCCTCACCGCCGCCATCAACCTCATCTTCCACTACAGCAACAAAGAGGTGGGCTGTCACTGTCTCTTTCTAGTAAAAATGAACCCGTATTCCCTTTTAATGCAGATTTGAATGTAGCTAAGATTAACAGGTGCATCTGTTTCAGATCAACATGAACACAGACGTGCGGTTGGTGGGGGTTAATGAGCACATGGTCAGGCACAAGCTGCTGTGTGGGGTGGCTGACTGGGTCCAGAAATGCAGAGGAAATCTGCAGGTAATGACTTCTGCACTATAATGCGTGCTTACTGCATGCCGTATCTCGACTCATGCCGCCTGCAAGTCTTGTCAGCACGATCATCATTCTTTAGGCCTTTTTGAATTGGGTAAGGAGTCAATTTAAGTTTTATGGCAGGTATTGATCATCAGCGTTGATTGTGCGATGTACTTTGTGCATAATTTTGTGTGATAAAGCTTGCCAGAAAATATGTGGTGTCTTACTCACAAAACAACATTTCCCATCATCCTCTGTGGCTGCATGAGAAATTTAAAGGGGTCATATGATGAGATTTCAATTTTTCCTTTCTCTTTGGATATTTCACCCAAATATGAACACTGTCATAATTTCTTACTCACCCTCATGCAGAGGTGTAAAGTATTTGAGTAAATGTAATTAATTACTGTACTTGAGTATCTTTTTGGATACTCTGTAGTTTTACCAAATAGATATTATAAGATATTAGCAACTTTTACTCTCTACTTCACTACATTTTTGAATAAGCATCTGTACTCTTTACTCCAGTACATTTGTAATGAGTGTTGCAATCACACATTACATTTTGCATGGATCTAGCTTTTTCTGCAACGGTTTGTTTGTGCTACAAAGGAAGTGATATCACCAACTACAGGGCACTGAAAGTACTATATCTTGTGCGCTTTGCCCTTACTCACCCAAACTTGTCAACAAGGCTGCTTTATGTGAATGCAAGTTCAAAACGGCAATGAGGCCGAAACCATTTTCATTCTTCTCCTGTATTCTTCTCCTGTTATTTAATTCAATAAATAAATTAAGTCAAAAAAAACAAAACAACCCTGTTACATTATTTTATTTATCCGTTATACTGAAGAGACCTTTTTGAAGGATATTTTTTTGTTGTTTTTTTTTTTGCAATTTTTGAGGTGTTCAGTTTTATTTTGGTTTTTGAAAATAAATGTGATTGCTCTTCTCACAAATCAATCCTTTCTTGTTTTTCACTCTTTGACAAGTGCATCTTTGAGTCTATATTTAGTATAAGTAAAACACTTCAGTACTGTTAAAATCAGATACTCAAGTTGTTTTGAAATTGGTGACTTGTAACTTGTAGTGGAGTCATTTTCACTGTAAGGTACCTGTACTTTTCCTCAAGTTGAGTTTTCAGGTTCTCTTTACACCTCTGCCCTCATGCCGTTCCAAACCTGTTTGACGCTCTTTCTTTTGCATAACGTCTCGGTGTTATTTTTGTCCATACAAAGTCATCGTTCACCAAAATTGTTCATGTTGGATATCAACATTCTTCAAAATATCAACTTTGGTGTTCAAGGGAATACATAAAGTCAAACAGGTTTGGAACGACATTAAGGTAAATGAAGACAGAATTTTCATTTCTGTGTGAACTATCCCTTTAAAATACACATATGAAGCATCAGCTACACACATTATTTTTCTTGCATTATTGCTAAAAAATCTTCCTGTTTTTGTTTGGGAGTGAAATGATGAACTTCAAATGAATTAGTCTATTTTGACCAAAGTGGTTTGCATGCATATCACATCGTAAATAAGATTTCTGAATTTGTAAGCAAGAATTTCTTTGGCAGAAAGTCGAGAGAAACGGTTACTGGTTTAGTGGTATGAGAGTAAAAGAGATTGTGTCTAATCAGATAACTGAATGCCTTCCTGAGTCACACTCTTATCTTGATGTTTTTCTTCTGTAGTCTATCTGATGGAACTGATCATGTTTAGAGCCATGAACAGACTTGTTTAACTGCTCTTCTTCTTGATCTTTATTTATGTCTGCAGCTCTTCTGTGTATACTGGGACTTGTCCCCATGTCTGACATCTCTGACTGAAGTGCTGGACGACATGAGTTTTGTCAGGGATCAAGTACAGGTTGTTCATTGATTTGTTCTTATGTTGATGCTTCAGGGCGCCACAGAAAATGTTTTGTACTACAAAAATAGTGGTACATCAAACAACTGTAGAGCGCAGAAAAAAAAAATAAAAAAAAGTCAAATATTATAAAAAGTAAACTTATTTGATTTCAGCCAGGCATAATTTCTCACTTTCATTTAGTTTTACTTGATGTACTAAAATAACCAAAACAGAAATAAAATGAATAGAACATATGTAAACATATTTAAAACAATAACTAATAAAAATGATGCACAACACACAACAAAATGATCAAAACTGTAACTAAAATTAATTTAAAAATATGAATAGAACTATAATAGTATCTCAGTGATACTAAAATAACACTGCGTGAGAATGAAATACTGTCACAAAGTTCCCGTTTTACTCTGCAGAACAAACTCAAGAAAAGAATGTCCCACCTAGTTCTAGTGACCGAGGTCACGACCCTGGATCCCGAGGCTGGAGCACAGGACGAGGAGCTTCCAGAAGAAGAGCAGCCGCTGCTGGTGGGGGGACGAGAGCGAAGCGCATCAACTAGTCAACGAGAAGACTCTAAACTCACCAAAAACTTCAGCTTGATGCCCGACACCACTCTCTCAAATCAGGTGAACAAAACAATTATTAATATAAATAATATACAAATCAGTCAGTGGTGGTTTGAATGACAATTTTACATGAAAGCTGATTAAAATTAGGCAGAAAATTAAAATGGATCAAATACAACACATGGTATCAATAGAAGATTACAGTAGCTTACCATATTTTTTCTAATATATTCAAAAATCCTTGATAATTAAGGATGCATAATAATATTTTCGTTCACCAATCCAACAATTGTCATTATAGAAAAAATGAATGGGATAAATCAGGCAGGTCATCTGCAGGTTTGGCAGAGTCTTAGGTTGAATCTTGTAACAGTTCAAGTGAAAAATGTGTGACTGTTTTCTTCAGGCGATTGCTCAGCAGCTCCTGATGACCTACAGTGCACTTTATGTCAGACTGCTGGTATCAAACAAGCTTCCTGCTCCTCCCCAGCGGCCTTCAGGTGCAGAGAAAAATCATTCCGCTTCCTCTCTGTGTCTGTGTGAGTATGTGGAGCTAAAAGTTCTGCGGTAGACAGAACATCACTATCAAATCTCACATTCAAAAGTTTTGCTGTCAATTATGATATAGTCACAGATTGTTCTTGCTGCTCTTTATGATTTTGTCTGTATACTGAAATATATATATATATATTGTTGAGTTATTGTGGTTTGCTATTTGCACCATATGATCACAATGTGTGAAAGAATGAAGTGCCAGCTGATTCTTTCCTCTTCCATGTTAAGTTCTTGTATTAACCAGACAAACTGACAAGCGATCAGTCGCACTCGTCCAAAATCTTGCTCGACATAGTTGTATTTTTTTATTCATGACATGATCTTTATGAGATTCTGATTAACACGTCTTAATCAGGGAATCAAGTAAGCGCCTCAACATGGATTTTTGCAAATTTCCAGATGATACAGGATATGCAAACACGGAAAAAAAACTTGGACTTGAGTTTAGCGGTGGCACTTTACAACAGTTTGTAGTTATTAAGTTATTAAACGTACGTTCGGGAGGACTACGCCCATCTAATCTTCTAATTATTAGCAGGACATAAAAGCGGCCTCTACTTCTTCCCAGCATTGGTTCCCATCCCTCCTCCTCCCCTTCTCCTCCTTTATGTATTTTACCTGTGTAATCATCAGTAGGCAAATTGGAGCTCCAGTAGAACATCCTCCCTGAGCCCCTCCATATGCACAGCAATCGCTTACCACGTATGCCAAGATTATATGGCCGCACAAACTCGTGAAGGTCTCGTTTGTTAACATTACTTAACTATGTTATTTAACATGAACTAACAATGAAAAATACTTCTAAATCATGTATTCATTTCAATATTTAGTAATACATCAAATCAAAACTGTCTGTTATTATAACTTAAAGGAATAGATCACCCAAAAATGAAAGTATGCTGAAAATGTTCATCTAGGATGTAGATGAGTTTGTTTCTTCATCTGAACAGATTTGGAGAAATGTAGCATTACATCATTTGCTCACCAATGGATCCTCTGCAGTGAATGGGTGCCGTCAGAATGAGAGTCCAAACAGCTGATAAAAACATCACAATAATCCACAAGTAATCCACAGCACTCCAGTCCATCAGTTAACGTCTTGTGAAATGAAAAGCTGCACATTTGTAAGAAATAAATCCATCATTCCATCACTAAACCATCACATCTAGCCAAAATATAGGTACATAATCTATTAGAACACTTCTTCCAGTGAAAAAAGTTAATCTCCTGTTGTCCTCACATCACAATCCACCCACATATTTGTTTAGAACTGTCTGTGTCTGAAATTTTTCACTGGAGAAAACAATTTTATGGATAGAGGACTTGTATTTTAGCTGGAAGCAACGGTTTGAAGTTAAAAACATCTTGATGCTTTGTTTCTTACAAAATTAATGGACTGGACTGCAGTGGTGTGGATCACTTGTGGATTATTGTGATGTTTTTATCAGCTGTTTGGACTCTCATTCTGACGGCACCCATTCACTGCAGCGGATCCATTGCTGAGCAAGTGATGGAATGCTACATTTCTCCAAATCTTTTCCTGAAGGCGATTACATTGTCCTGAAACCGAGTGAATTATTCTCTTAATGTTAGTTAATGCATTCGCTAATGGTAACTAATAGGAAGTTATTGTAAAGTGTTACCATTTTACGGATAGGAAATTGATTGGATAGTGTAAAGTGTCTCTATATAAGAAGTAGTTGGAGGGGCGGGGCTAAAAACAAAAGGGACTGATGATGCCAGTCAAATAGGAAAGTTGTTTAAGAGGCGGAGAAAGTTATTTACATTTTTATGAAAAATTGCAAAGACAAATATTTGCTTTGTTTGGAATAATGTGCACCTATGAGTCATTCACAAAATGACCAAGAGCATGATTTAAAGTAAGGACAGTTAATCTGTGGTGAGCGCAAGCAGCTATTAAACATGAAATATGTGATTTTGCTGCATTTTCACTAAGTGCGAACAGAGACATTACTTGTCACTGGAAACTCGTCATGTCTAGTTAGGACACTGTGTAAAGCGCGGGACTTATGTAAGTCTGGTGAGGGGAGGACAGTGCAGGGAGAGCGGAGAGAGCCACTTTGGCAGAGATAGGAAATGACAGTAAGGGTGTCAACATGAATCAAGCAGCGAGTCAGTGAATCTACACGGCACTGCTCAAAGCTTGGCACAAATAGCACACGGGTATGCAATCCTAACCAACAGAGCGCAGAGCAGCTCGAAACAGCTCTGCACCGTGAGGAACGTGTACACCAGATGTAGCCGACCGACACAGGTTGTTAATCAGCCTTGATGGAGCTGTGGAGGTGATTGGTGGGTGAGTACATGGGCGCAGTATGGGCGACACAAACACATGGCGCGAGGGTCAGAGCAGAAGAGGCAAAACTGTGTGGTAGAGGACGGCAGGCCTGCGGTGTTAAATGATTACTGAAACGATGGGTCTTTGGGAGGCTAAATGACCATCTGTGATCCTACTGACACAGTCTGGCCTGCTTCCTTCTTCTAACTCCATTCATCTCTCTTCTCTCTCACCTCTTTACATTTCAGATGAAACTCACAAAATCTTTCAAAAACATGTCCAGGTCATATTTCACCCCAAAATCAAAAGATAGACATGAGAAATAACATTTAAAAAATGAAGAAGGCATTTTATTATAGTATTTATTTGCATTTAAAAAAATTCACACACACACACACACACTTTATTTTATTTCTTTTTGTTGTGTGCTTTTTAAAAAATATTTCAATTTAGGTTTAATGTTTAATTTATTTGATCATTATTTTAAAAAAAATACCTTTAAACATGTAGTTTAATTGCATATCATAAGGTCATGTCATAGGTCAGTTTCAAATGAGTGTGAAGTTATCACTTACATATGTTTATATCAGACACATTTGGAAATTCTGACATGTTCTGAAGGACCTTTTGTTTGTTGCACTTTATTTTATTTATTTTTGTTGTGTGCTTTTTAAAAAATATTTCAATTTAGGTTTAATGTTTAATTTATTTGATCATTATTTAAAAAAAAATACCTTTAAACATGTAGTTTAATTGCATATCATAAGGTCATGCCATAGGTCAGTTTCAAATGAGTGTGAAGTTATCACTTACATATGTTTATATCAGATACATTTGGAAATTCTGACATGTTCTGAAGGACCTTTTGTTTGTTGCCTTTGTGCCCGCGAAATTTAATTATAAATATACTTGTTTGAATTGTATGAATATGATGGAGCATATATGGCTCTATATATGGTATGCATTTTTTGCAGAATGAACTCTGTTTTCTATTTTTCACTGACAAACTGCTGGCATTTTATCATATTTTTTGTCTATACTCTGCAGCTATAGACTGATCAGACCCTCTCCTGGTCTTTCCACAAAAGAGGGATTCATATCTTGAGGAAATTTCAACTTTTTCCCAAAAAAGTTGAAATTTGTGAAACACTTATCAATGACAACCATTTAATACACAATTCACAAATAAAAATGTACTAGATATTACAATTGTAGTAGCCTAAAAATGTCCTATAATTTTCAATTCATTAGTATAAGGACAATGAATGACAAATATTCATAATATTCATATTTAATAACATAATAATATATTTATGAATAAACCAATGTTCATTGCCAATTCATGTATATTCGTTTTAGTACTTTTAGCACTTGCAAAATTTCATTTAAGTTTTCATCAAAAAGATAAATTTTTCAGCTTTTCAGTTAACAAAAACAAAATAAACAACACTTTTCAGAACCATTATGAAATAGAAAAACACTGTATCACAGTAATGTAATACAATGACTATACTTCTAATCTATCAAGAGTATAATCTGATATATCCATCAGAGTATCTAAAGAGCATTTGAGAATAATGGGAAAAACTCAAAATAAAAATGACAGTTTTGTATGTACAGGTACTGAATATTATGTGCAAATTTGAGGTGTAGGCGGAGTATGAGTGTTAGATAAATAAGTGTACGAGTGAATAAATAGTGTGTGTTCCACAGTTATTGTTAAGATGAAATATTACTCACTTTTTCTCTGTAACCCATCTGCTATTGGACAGTTTCATTCATGGAATAAATGAATAAATTAATCATGGCTGATTGCAAAAAGTGCATTTGGCATCGGTAACTGAATACATCCACAACACTAGGTGTCAGAATTAATCTAGGACAACTGGCATATCAGAATAAAAATACTACTTAAATGAGGTGAAATAAGAGTATATTCTCATTTAGCTCTCACTCTTCTATTGTAATATTCTATCATTCCTATTCTATTCTATTTTTTTGTCCTGTGCAGCCAGGCATGGTCATGCTGATTCTTTCTGATAGCTATCTTCTCCGCAGAGTGACAGATGCCCTCACAGATTGAGAAGAGCTGTAGCACCACGGCCATTACTGTACACCACGTAATAGATACAATATGTAAATGAGAGGCACTGGCGCCCCCCTATCAGTTTATCAGTTATGTGATGTGGAGATACACTAGCTCCAGTGACACAAGGGAAAAAGATTCAGAGATAGAGAGGAAAAAACAGCGCAACTATAAATAGCACCTCTGAGATAAAGAGAAAGGCCAAACATGAGCGAGAGGCAGAGAAAACGCAACACAATCGATTCTTGCACAACCAGGTGTTCCTCTTTAATTCAAATCACTGGATTCATACACAGCAAATCAATGCTTGGTCTCATTAAGAGGGCAAATCTCACGAAAACAAGTCTGAGTCACAATTCACGTCCAAAATCAAAGGAAAGAAAAACCTGTTCTTTTTTTTGAATAAAGAAAATGAAGTCCTTTTGCCATTATTTTAAATAATCATAATTTTTAAGTCTGAAAAAACATCTGGATGTTTTACTCTTCTAATAAAAACACAGTTCTTTTGTGATCACGGTATAATGATAATTTAGGGAAAAATGTTTAATTGCAATCAAAGTTATGCAAAAAAGAATAAGTAAATAAGCTTCATTTTATTTATGAAAAATATATTTCTTTCTGCTGCCTTGAGGTGAAATATGTTCTTGACAGGTTTTTGTGAGATTCACCACAGAGTAAACCTCTAAAAGCACACAAACACAAGCGAGCTTGCGGCTTTTTGAATAAACCTATCGCATTTACAAGCTTAGAGAAACCGTGTGCAGTAACTATAGGCAATCAGATCTCATTGGCCGTGTTTATAACAATAAAGCATATGCTTTATATCACAACTGTGTGAAAAAGCATATTGCTGGGCAAATTATAAACAGGAGCGAGGTTCACATCAACTGTACAGTGTTTGCACAACTTTAAAACACCAAAATAATAATAATGTCTTATTAACAGACAGGATTTCTGTTGAAATATGCTCTCTTAGTTAGAAAGTGAGGGTCATATTTTTCGACGTAGCCCATATAAACGTGAACATGTGCAGTCACACCTCTAACAGGTATAAACAATACATCAGAAGTCCTTCAACAAACAGTTCAGTGTAACACTTGCAATATGCTGCAAGCCATTTGTTCAAAAATAGATCGAGAAATCGATTAAAGAGAGCAGGAAAAGACCGATATGACAGTTGAAATTTCACAGGCAAAATAAATACTTAAAACTGAGTGACATAGCAGAAGAGCACAGAAAGTAAGTGCTCAAAATGGACGCAAAAGATGATTTTCTCCCGTCTTTCACATTTGTTTATCAAAATCGACGGTTCTCTTTCTGGTATTTCACTGAAACAATGAAGCACATTTTACTCTCGGCACCACTGTCAAGCCTGAAATGTAGAAATCCTAAAGCTTTATACATAAATGAAAAGATCATCCACTGAATCGATCCAAAAATGAAAATTATGGCATTAATTTTACGTTCATGTTTTTCTAAATCTTTATGACTATTTCTTCCATGGAACACAACAGAAGAAATTTAGCAAACCCAGGCTGCTCTTTTCCATACAATGAAAGCAAATGGGGACTGGGGCTATCGAGAAAAAGAAAAAAAAAAGAGTCCACACAATTTGGGCATTTAATTCCAGATCTTCCAAGGTCCCCATTCACTTTTCACTTCCATTATAGAAATAACAGAATTTTGGTAGATTTCTCCTTTTATGCTCCATAAAGAATGCAAGTCATAAAGGTTTTTGGATCAACATGACAGACCTTTAATTTTTGGGTGAACTCTTGCTTAAAAATAAAGAGTTTGACAGATTATACAGTCAGTGGATGTAATTTTTTTTTTTTTTAAAGCAGTAAGAGATTAATTCACATACTGGAGACCTAAAATAAAAATCTGAAACACTGCATCCATGTTTTAATATGATACATTTTTTAAGAACACTCTAGGATTGTTTGATTCTTTTTGTTCACCCAAACCATTGTGCTAAATGTGTTTACAGCTAACTGACAGCAGCATGTGAGGAGTTTCAATGAGGTCAGAACTTGAAGCAAGTTACACTCTCATCTACAAAGAAGTGAGACAAACTAGCTACTTGCTTACGGAGCATAAAAGTGCATATTATCACATGCTTCATCAAAATATGCCAGCTGAGCAATCATCTGTGATGATTGACTGTTATCTATTAAAGATAACCAAATATTTCAGCACAACAGTTAGACCTATGATTACATATTTCAATAAATATAGAATTATAATACACAAATGAATAATTTAGTTGAAACAATAAATAACACACTAATTCACAACACACAAATCTCATGTCTTCTTTCAATGAAGAGCAGCAAATGGGGACTGGGGCTATCGAGAAAAAGAAAAAAAAAGAGTCCACACAATTTGGGCATTTAATTCCAGATCTTCCAAGGTCCCCATTCACTTTTCACTTCCATTATAGAAATAACAGAATTTTGGTAGATTTCTCCTTTTATGCTCCATAAAGAATGCAAGTCATAAAGGTTTTTGGATCAACATGACAGACCTTTCATTTTTGGGTGAACTCTTGCTTAAAAATAAAGAGTTTGACAGATTATACAGTCAGTGGATGTACATTTTTTTTTTTTTTAAAGCAGTAAGAGATTAATTCACATACTGGAGACCTAAAATAAAAATCTGAAACACTGCATCCATGTTTTAATATGATACATTTTTTAAGAACACTCTAGGATTGTTTGATTCTTTTTGTTCACCCAAGCCATTGTGCTAAATGTGTTTACAGCTAACTGACAGCAGCATGTGAGGAGTTTCAATGAGGTCAGAACTTGAAGCAAGTTACACTCTCATCTACAAAGAAGTGAGACAAACTAGCTACTTGCTTACGGAGCATAAAAGTGCATATTATCACATGCTTCATCAAAATATGCCAGCTGAGCAATCATCTGTGATGATTGACTGTTATCTATTAAAGATAACCAAATATTTCAGCACAACAGTTAGACCTATGATTACATATTTCAATAAATATAGAATTATAATACACAAATGAATAATTTAGTTGAAACAATAAATAACACACTAATTCACAACACACAAATCTCATGTCTTCTTTCAATGAAGAGCCAATTTACAAAAGTCTGTAATGAAGTAATAATTTCACCCTAGAATACATTCTTTCAACACCTCTGAACTGGATCGATTCAAGACCGGTTTGCAACAAGACACTTTGGAACACTTAGGCCCAAGAGTTACTCTACGCAAGTACATGAACACAAACGCTTAGCTATTTTCACATGTTGCCGCATTGTAAATTTGTCAGCAATTCATAATGATACGCAAATACACGTTGCATTCTCAGTGTTGCCACAAGGGGTGCTATACAATAGCGTAATTTGTCTTCTTCTGGGGTCAGTTTGTTGAGAATCCGTTCAAGTTGAGTCAGTTCAAGTTGGTTAAACTGGTTAAATTGCTACCACAATAAGTGGCCATTCACACAGAACGTTGAGTTTGCGGTTTAAAACGTGGGGTGCAACGGAGCAAAAAAATAAATAAAAAAACTTTATGATTTAAACTTTATTGCAGCGCGAGATGCTGCAATAGACGCGAGATGCAAACGTCAAACATAACCGTCTAGCACATGTTTACATAGAAAAACAATGAAAAAGCAGAGCTTTGGAATGCAAAAATTGATTCTGTGTGAATGGCCCCTAATACCACATCCAATTAAGTGGCATTAAAGGTGCGCTAAGAGATTTTTGAAAAACGCTTTTGACCACAGTGTCGGACCGAGTCCCAAAACAAACTTGCAGCCAATCAGCAGTAAGGGGCGTGTCTAGTAATGATAAAGAGAAGAGAGCGCCCAGTGAGTGCACAGGACAGATATTAGCAGATCGACTATAGATAGCAAGAGATGGCAGATATAAAAAAAGAGGACAATTTTGGAGGAATAAAACATTAAAAAGAAGGGTTACGATCATGCAAGAGGTAGGACCCACATAAATATCGGAGCAGCTTTCCAGTGGTGGAGAAACTCAAGGAGCGGAAGGGAATCAGATGCCAAGGTTGCTTTGTTTCTTCTTGATAGGTGAGTTACGTTGATTTTGCTTTTTCACACAACTTTTCTGTGTTGGCTTTTGCTTGGATATGCTGCGGCCGGCAGGCATAGCAGATTCCACCACTGTCGCTGCCAGGGTTGTGTACGTTCGTGTGGGGCGGAGTTATCAAAATAGGGGCGAGGTTCTGTTGGGGTATGGGCGTGTTTGTTTTGGTGCGTTCAAATATCAACATCGTTTGGCAAAAATCCCTTTCGGCAGGCATAGCAGATTCCACCATTGTCGCTGCCAGGGTTGTGTACGTTCGTGTGGGGCGGAGTTATCAAAATAGGGGCGAGGTTCTGTTGGGGTATGGGCGTGTTTGTTTTGGTGCGTTCAAATATCAACATCGTTTGGCAAAAATCCCTTACTGCGCCTTTAATATTAAGAGTAACTCTGCCGCCCCCTGGAGTAGCCACAGCAATGACAAAACTTAAAGCTAATGGCACTAAAACATGTTGCTGGTTAAGCTGTTGATTAAGCCAGTGTTTCTATTTAGGGCTTCTCAAACGAACAGACTGCAATTCCATTTTGCACCACTATTTGTGCAAAAAGTAAACGCTGCAGCTGCAGCATCACATAATGACACAAATTTTGGCAATCCCAAAAAAAAAAAAAAGATTTCAGCGGTTGAAATCATTGACTGAAACTTTTCTGATGGCACGTATCGACTATGTCAGCGTCTACTTTGTGCACACAACGTGTGTTTGTCTGTTGTATAAGATACAATGGACAAACAGGTAAACCAGAAATGATGCTAAAGCAGCAAAATGTAAAATTTATTCAGCTAAAATATTGAGAGGAGGCTCATTGCCAAAGACTTTTACTATGACTGGTTTATCATCTGCTGTATGAACACAACACCCAGAATGACATACTGAGTTCAAATACCCAAGCTTTGTTTTCTGTTTCGGTTTTCAGCTAAATGAAATCTTTAATTTGGGTTTTGGTGCATCACTTGCTTTAAATATGTACAACAGACCAGCTGCATCTGCATCTGTGTTTGTGTACTCCATAGAGTAGATTTCTGGCCTTGGGTTTCAGAATAGAAACCACTGAGTAATCAATACTGATATACACTCTTCTGATCTACACAACATAAAATGTAAAATTCCAGTTCTACTATATTGAAACTTATTTCAATAGTCTATTAGTCTTTCGAATTATTCAATACATTATTTTACACTTTTCAATACCTAGTGAATAGAAAACACAATTTATCCACACTTTCAGCGTTTGAATTTGTCAAGTTAACCTGCAAAGAAGTATAGTATCTTTCTAAACAGATAAATGGCAAAAATAATACATGGAATGTTTTGAACATCAAAAAACACAATTATACCAAAATTTTGTACCTGCAATAATTGTGTGTTTCTTTTAAAAAGTAATATTTTGGGCAAATTCTAAAAGCAAACGATAACACCTGACATGACTCAAGTCTTTAGTACACTATATTTCGGACTACTGATCTAACCCAGGCTTTAGTTTCGGAGAAACAGGAAGTGTTCAGGTAGGTTAATGTGAGTGTGAGCTTACACGCTTACAAGCTAGATGCTCCGTGTTCCCCACACTCGGATTTACCATACCGTCGATCTATCTTGTAACTAATACATGGGCAAATGACTGTAAAAGCGTATTTTCGACTGCAGATTAGGTTGTGGTGGCTTGAGCCATCAGAACTGTGCTGTGTGACAGAAAAGCAGAATACCGACTGGAATGATGGCCTGGGGTCAGGATGGGGAGGTGTGTCCCGCGCTGTGCTCTCTAGGGCTCCCAGTCGTCATCATGGTGCTGAGAGGCGATGATAACCACAACGGTAAGGATGGTGCAGAGCACGATGGAGGCGATTCCCACCGCCAGACTGATGAAGGAGAAGTTACGGGCCTCGCGCGAGGCGATCTCTGCTGTAACCATGTCGCCTCGAGCCACAGCGGTACGCACCTGAACAAACAGATTCCTATTTAGTAGATATCTAGGAAAAATAGATAAAATACCTGTTCACACCAAATCTGAATTAAATTAAATTAAATAGTTTGATGCTAAGAAAAACCCTAATTGAACAGAATTCTGTGTAAATCATTGTAAACTTAAATAATACAATGTCACACTGAAATGCAGCCACTAAAAACAAATAGGACAAAAATATTCTATTTACTAGATAACTATAATAAATTGATAAAATACCTGTTCACACTAAGTCTAAAATTTAATTGAATTAAATCATTAAATGAAATTGATGCTACAAAAATGTAATTGAACGAACACCAAGTCTGAAATTAAATTATTAAAGGAGGTTAACTTCAAAAATTCTAAACATTTTTTAATTCTGTGTAAATTGTTTGTAAACTTAGATAGACAATGTAACACCAAAATGCAACCACTAAACAAATGATAAACGATCCTATTTAGCAGATATCTAGAAAAAATTTAGAAAAAATACCTGTTCATGCCAAATCTGGAATTAGATGAAATGAAATTATTAAATTGTTTAATGCTAAAAAAACATAACTGAACAAAACTGTGTGAATCGTTTGTCAACTTGAAATGCTACCGCTAAACACATATCACTTAAAAATCCTATTCAGTTGATATCTAGAAAAAATGAATAAAATGCCTGTTCAAAGCAAGTGTGAAATTAAATTAGTACATTAAATTAAGTTGTTTGATGTCAAAACAACCAAACTGAATGAAATTCTGAATACTGAATGTAAATTATTTATAAAACAACCACTAAACAAATAAATAAAATAAAATCCTATTAAATAAAAATAAAATAAAATCCTATTTTTGTAAAAAAAGAATCTAGAACAAGTAGATAAAACACTTGTTCACACTAAAGCCTCGTACACTCCGGGACGATTATCGGCGACGTTTTTCGACGCGTCTTTTGTGTTCATACCCAAGCGATTTTCGCAGGCGATGAGCCGAGTGAACGTGCAAATTCACTCCCTGATATTAGATGGCGCTTAATGAAAAACAGAAATACCCCAGTACACATCGAATCCTATTTGATCTGCAATTCCTCTCTATAACAACTCCCTCTTATCGAGATTTTTGTAGTCGCTGTCGCATTTGTCATAAAGCCCTTTGTGTTCAGACACCAATGAGACCAGCAGCTCTACATTCATCTTGCCTCGATGCATTTTCTTGGTCTACTTACGTCCTCTTCGTCATTAGGTATAAATGTGTGCTCGGCAAGACCGTTTTGTGCTTGAGTGCCACCAAGTCGTGTTTTACTGTAACTTCAGCAGCTCCAGGCACGTGAACAAAAGCACCAATCTCATTGGTCGGCCAGTTTTTAGCGCGGCACATCAAACCAAAAAAATGAGCCTGAGGCGTTTAAAAAAAAATTACGCTTTTACGCCTCGCGTTTTGTGCGTCGGTGTGCACACTCACATTGGCGCCCTTTGTTTAGTCACGAGGCGTTAAACGTCGGCGATAATCGCGCCCGATATTCGTCCCGGTGTGAACAAGCCTTAAGTCTGAAATTTTAATTCAATTAAATTGATTGATGTAAAAAGTCTAATTGTGTGTAGATAATTTGTACACATAGATCATATTCCACATTGAAATGCAACCATTTACCTAATGGTTTTATAATCATGTGTTTAGTTCTTAGTAGTTCTTAGAAGTGTGTGAACAGCAAGCATGAAACAGAAATGATATCCATGAGCTGATTCATATCTCAGCCCTGCTGGCATCAGAGCATCAGAGCTCGGCCTGGGCTCAGTTACCTGCACGGCTTTGATGATGGCGATTATTCCTGTGGGCCAGAAGCAGCAGACGGTGGTGAGGACGGCGATGGGCAGATAGTCGTGAGGAGGACGACGAGACTCCATCAGAGCAATGCCGTTTGGCATATGCATGGCCATCTGGCCGGGGGAAACACCTGGATGAGGTGCACCGTTGGGCATGTAAGGCTGCGTCTGAGGAAAAGAAACACACAGGAAAGGCCATTCAGCTTACAGAAACTGGTGCACAATTCAGGTGCATAATTCCTATATTTTTACTGGACATGACATTACAATACTGGACAGGCATTATTTCCTTGAAAATTTGTACATTTCTTACATTTTTGACAATCACAATTTTTGTTTCTTTAGCAGCACATGAAGTGAAATAGGGCTGCACAATTAATCGAAATAAACTCATTTTAGGAAATTTTAGGAAATTGTTTTCCCGCATAATTACCAATATTTTTGTGGACAAACGTTTTCAGCCTTTCACAAGATTTGTAATGAGAAACCTTTCTAAACATGCTGTCAACTAAACACCAGTTTTCCGCCAAAATAAAAGCTTGAAGGTTTAACACTTGAAAGTGAAGAAATTAACACATAACTATTAGTATTATAACATTACTATTGTAGTGTAAAACATAATTATTATTATAACTACTTTACCGTACAATTTTATTTTTACGATAGTAATATATTTCGTTTTCTTTTTAATTACCACATTTTTTATTATTAACATATCGCAGTTCAGAATGCAGTTCAAAACAGAATAGCAATATATGACAAAATAATCACAATTAATTTTTTTAAATAAATTGTAGCCCTAAGCTTAAATCATTTATTTGGAGCTGAATTAGTTTTTGCTATGGTACAAAAATTGGTATAGAGAACCATGACATTTTACTGGAATCTAAATCTAAAAGGAAAATATCTATTAAACATTTATATGAAATATCCAATATCAGCCAAAAAATGTTGAGGTTTTACTAATACGTTTTCAAAATGCACTAATATTAGCAGATAAGAGTTATAGTCCGGATATATCATGCATATCATCTCCGCTGGTATATTTCCATCTTGGGAAGGTATTTGTTCTCCAGGGATGCACGGGAATCGCATCACATTTCACATAATCTTTTAAGCATAAGAGTAGCTGCATATTTTATTTAAAGAGCCAGCCTATGGCTATTAAAATAACACTCAAAAAATAACATAAAAATACATACCATTAACAGAACCACTCATCTCCCTATGTTTAACTACAGTAGTATGTAGTATGTTGTATCCCGCTCTCATGCTATATACTTCTGGATTATCCTGTGCAATTAAATGAATGCCCACTCACCCCTGTGCCTATGGGATAGACGGGCACGTAGGCCGTGCATGGCTGCAGCTGAAGGGGGTATCCTGGATGTAAATAGCCCACTGGGGGATGAGGGACAGTGCCTACTGGTCCGTGCGTCTGCACCGGGTATCCGTTTGGAGCCCCCTGGGGCCCAAGGGTGCCACAGTGGAACTGGGTTTCCTGCAGGTACCCCTCTGATCCAGGAGGAGGAGGGGGAGGGGGGTAATTGGGCTGCGGGGCACAGCCGGGTGGAGGAGGATGTGGGGGCATGTTGGGGTCCTGGGTGGAGAGGTAGGGAGGCGGAGCCATCTGCATCATCGGCTGAGACATGGACTGCCTCCCCGCTGCCTCCTCCAATCCTGAGCCATGACAGATCCACAGTCATAAATCACAAATAAAGACAATTATTCATAAGAGCAAAGGCCTGTTCACACCAAGGATGCTAACTATAACCATAAAGATAAATGTCTAATTCTTTGAAAATAGAGAAGTTCACACGGCAGCTATGAAGGTAGCACAGAAGAATGATTTAAATGGAATCACTAGCAGGACGATTCTTTCAAGCTGATGAACGATAAAAACATTGACAGCCAATCAGAATCCACCCGACTTTAAAAATCTCAAAGCATTTAATGCATCAGGCGACAAAACTGCAGCTTGTGCTTATAATAAATGTTATAATCCGGTGGCGTGGATGCAAATATTTTTATAGTTATAGTTATCTTTATATAGTTATCGTTCTTGACGTGAATGGGCCTTAAGACATTGATAAAAGCAAAAAGCAAGACATTTGGAAAACTTCAATTGCCTCTTCAACTTCATTGCCTCTTGTTCTTTCTAAATGTGACATCAATTTAAAGCATATATAAGCATTTAAGCATATCTTTTTTAATTTAAAGGGTTAGTTCACCCAAAAATGAAAATTCTGTCATTAATTACTCACCCTCGTGTTGTTCCAAACCCGTAAGACCTTCGTTCATCTTCGGAACACAATTTAAGATAGTTTTGATGAAATCTGAGGGCTCTGTGACCCTCCCATAGACAGCAAGGTAACTACCACGTTCAAGGTCCAGAAAAGTACCAAGATGATCGACAAAGTAGTCCGTGTGACATCAGTGGTTCAACTGTAAAGTTACGAAGCTACGAGAATACTTTTTTGCGCAAAGAAAACAAAAATAACGACTTTATTCCACATTTTCGTCTCTACTGCGTCACTTTGGACGTGCGTTCACGACAGTACCATGACGCGAGCGTGTGGCGGCGCAGGCGCTGACCCAGATCCTGCGTGATGTAAAGCTTCGTAACTTTACAGCTGAACCACTGATGTCACACGGACTACTTTGTCGATCATCTTGGTACTTTCCTGGACCTTGAACGTGGTAGTTACCTTGCTGTCTATGGGAGGGTCAGGGAGCCCTCAGATTTAATCAAAAATATCTTAAATTGTGTTCCGAAGATGAACGAAGGTCTTACGGGTTTGGAACAACACGAGGGTGAGTAATTAATGACAGAATTTTCATTTTTGGGTGATCTAATCCTTTAAGCATATATATGCATATATACATACATACAAATATTTAAAGGGGTCATGAACTGAGAAATCAAAATTCCCTTGATCTTTTGACATGTAAGAGGTCATTGTACTATTAAAACATCCAGTAAGTTTCAAAACTCAAAACTTTCTCGTTAGTCTAAAAACAGCGTCCATCTATGAAGCATGTAGGCTGTCAAACATACACAGCTGTTAGCCAATCATATCAGTGGGCGTTTACTTCTGAGTCTACAATCCTCCACGCCTATTCAAACAGAGCGCTCCGATGAGGGGGTCAAAACAGGACAGAAAATAGCCTATTACTTCTAAATGATGATGGTTTTTGACGTTAAAATCTTGATAACATTATAAGTGGACTTCAGAGAACAGTACAAAATAATTTGAAAAGGCAGTTCATGACCCCTTTAAGTATTCTGAGAGCTCCCTGCAGAGATATTTTGAGGTGATTTGTTCACCGGGACGCTCTGATTGGTGGAGCTTTTTGCTGAATTGTGGGAAAAGTAGTTTTTTCACCTGGCATTCTGCTTATAAAAACATAAGTTAAAATAATAACTGATGGTCTCAACAACAGCATATACCATTGATTAACAACCTCAGAGCGCACAGCAGTTCTGTCTTTAAAGGTTTAGTTCAAATCAATTTCCCTACGGAGAAAATGAATGGAATTTTTAACCTGACCTATGCACGCTATTATTTATTATGCTATTGTTATTATGAGATTTACACCAGCTTGTGTCACCCCAGAGAGTTCAGTGTGTGTTTCTATGTGTAAACGACTGTACTCCTTCAGCAGAATATATAGAGTTCAGGATGGTATAGAGGGGTTTCAGGCACTGCAATTCATATTTAATTAGTTTTAAGTGGGAAAAAAGAAAGACACAGGGATACATACTAAATGCATCATTTTCTGAGCATAACCTTGTCTATTTGCGTCCTCTTTTCTTTTCTAACATCCTGCAGATTTGGTATATTAAACAATGAATATACTTTAAATATTTGTCTAAATGGGTTGACAAAGAGATGAGCATGCACTCTAAAAAATGCTGGGTTAAATACAACCCAGTGCTGGGTAAAACAGGGACAACCCCAGCAATTGGGCTGACCCAGTGGTTAGGCTAAATGTTAAATGTTTAACCCAACCTTCTGGGTAGTAACCCAACCGCTGGGTCAAAACAACCCAATTGCTGGGTTTGTCCCTATTTTACCCAGCACTGGGTTGTATTTAACCCAGTGCATTTTTTAGAGTGTGGCTTTTATAAGATTGCAAGACACTGACTCATTACACTGAAATAATGTTTTTTTTTTTTAAATCATAAGAAAAAGTACTGATAGGCTAATCCAAAAGGTTCTTTTATGCAAACCATACCCGTGTTATTTCAGAAAATCACGCTATAATTTCAAGTGATTTAGGGCCCTCCATCGCACAGCGCGATGAATCACGGACCCAAGGGACCTGAAGCCTGAAATAGGGCTTCATACAACAGCATTCAAACCACATCCTTCAACGTGCATGTATTCTCTCATTTGATGAAACTCCACACAGCCGTTTATAATGTAGCCTATATGTTAAACACGACACTATATCCGAGAGAATAACGAACACGACGGCTGTGTCTCAAATACTAGCGAGCTGCCTGCACAGACAGCGTTTATGGGGATCATCTGCTAGATGTATTTCTTCGAAAGGCGCATATAATGCCCAAAACGCGCAGCATGTGGTTATCACAGGCAAAGCTGCAGCACGCGACTGTAGACCTCACGCGCTTTTGATGCCTAGGTAGGCAGCTTACTAGGATTTGACACACAGTCTGAATATATGACTATATACAGATGAAATAAGGATGAACACTGAAACAATAAAATTCACGAATGGTCGTATAATTCGCTTTAACATGTCATCGTCTCTCAGTCGTTTTATAATAAATACCTTTGATTTAAATAAGTCGTCCAGCTGCATGAATGACCAAATACAAAAATAGACATTTTTACCGTGTTTTTCCGACGACATCGCGTTTATTTATCCGTTTCGACGATGTTCGGGTTGTCCCTCCAGTAATAAAAACCCAAATCCAACCAGTGCGTCTGTCTTTTTGTGTCGGATCACAGCAGACGATGCCGATGATTTCTCCAGGCTAATTATAACGCATCTTCAGATGGCAATCCTGATGTATGCTGTGTGAAGGCTGGGTTATCTGGGCGTAAAAGCGACTGGATGTCTTTTGCTGCTGTTTTCCACGCCAGCATCCAGAGCAGCATCAGCAGCAGCAGCAGAACAGGTTTCAACTAACGCATCTAGTTACACTGAACTAACCAGAGCGTCTTAAAGAGACAGCGTCCATGTCGCACATATCACATGTTAACATAGTTTCAAGAATACTAAAACTAATGAAGTGTATTTACGAGAAGAATTTAAGAGGCAGAGATTAAGAAACAGAAAAAGAACTTAAGAACGCCGAATAATATGGTTCCCATGGTAACTATAGTTTCCGATAAACTACCATCGTTACTGTTACAATAAAACTGTGGTATCTTGGCATACTGACATTAAATTATTACAATCACACATTTTTTGAAGGAGATACCATATTAAAGATGGGTTTACCATAGTATCTTTAACTGTAGTATGGTACTTTGGTTTGTATGCAGCTTAATTTTTTTTTTTTTTTTAAGTAAATCTAAAAATCAAATCTCAAAACATTTTCATATTTTCTGAAGTTTAGACTAAAAAAAAAAACTCTAAAAAATGCTGGGTTAAATACAACCCAGTGCATTTTTTAGAGTGTGAGCTTTTATAAGATTGCAAGACACTGACTCATTACACTGAAATAATGTTTTTTTTTTAAATCATAAGAAAAAGTACTGATAGGCTAATCCAAAAGGTTCTTTTATGTAAACCATACCCGTGTTATTTCAGAAAATCACGCTATAATTTCAAGTGATTTAGGGCCCTCCATCGCACAGCGCGATGAATCACGGACCCAAGGGACCTGAAGCCTGAAATAGGGCTTCATTCATATTTTCTGAAGTTTAGACTAAAAAAAAAACTTTTAATATGAAAAGCTGGCCTATATTGACTGCCACAGTCACGATGGTGATGTATTTGTGAAATATTCATAATGTCTCTATTATAAAATGTTCATTTATTGAAAGCAGAATTATACATAAGTTGATATAAAATTCGGGGAATGCGGGAAAGAAATCAAATATTCAGGATTGGGAGGTTTCATCCTAAATTATGTGGCTATAGCCCTGGTTGATCTGAGAGCTACTTTATGATTTTTTTAAATGTATTAACTATATTTAAGGATAAAATAGTGGGGGCAGAGGGTTAAGAGAGAGCAAGAACGCAGAAATGTAGCGCAAATAGAATATATAAAGAAAAGTCCTGCATGACAAAATTAAAATAAAAATAAAAAAAATTATAAAAAATGACAGCAAATGTGAAAATAGCAATGATAATGACACAAGCATAAAAGAAAACACCACTGCAGTCCTTATTAAAATGATCACAAAGCAAAAGCACTATATTAGTTTCTACTTTTTCTGACAATTTGGATGAAACCAGTGTTCCACATACAGCTCATTTTATTGCTGTACATTTAATTACAGTTCATGACTGATGTCAACCTCCATTTCATATTGAGATCACAATTTTGGTCAGGTGTGAATTACTCCTTCACTCACACATGCATACTCAACGTATTGTAAACATGCACTCAGTAATTCAAGTAGCCTACAGTCTCTCAGGTCCATATTCTGTACGCTCTCTTTTATATCCCAATCAACACGCAAACACATTCTGTCTCCCTCTCTCTCAGTGAGTGTAGAGCGAGGCAGTGAACACAATGTCTCTGCGTACGGCCAGCGAGGCTCTTTCCATCTTGCTGCCCAGGACAGAGTCACCCACAATGCGCGCAGCCTGTCTCACTTCCTTCAGGACCTCGTCCAGCCTCTGGATACAGCGTACGATCGTCCCCTCCTGCACATCCGTCAGCTGGGCAATCTCAGCAAACGGCTACCAAACACAAAAACATACCAGCATTATTGGGAGCTATGGAGAAATATGATTGTCTCTCTCCAAATAGGAATATAGGTTATCAGTTCATTTTGATCAGACATTAATATCACTACATTACAAGAATATAAATATTTGTGTAAAGTGTTAGTATTAGCTAGAGAAGCTACATTTAATATATATATATATATCAAATGTATACACACACACAGATAGATAGCTAGATAGATAGACATATATTTGAATGAATCAAAGTTTCATAATTAGGTCTTCCTTAAAGGATAAATCAATTTGTCTCTTTGATATTATTATATAAAAAATATAATATCACTTGAACTAAATGAGCACCAAATTAAGGCCACTGTGACGGTTGGATGATTTGTTTTAAGGTCAGTGCTCACCATGCCTCTTGCCCAGCAGTACACAACCTCAGTCAGGCCGAACTTGAACTGGGCCACAAAGTCTTCAGCAGTCTGAGCTATCCCACAATCCATCTGCAGCTCACCAATACGCTGTGCCACACTGAGTACTTGATTGATGCCCTATGAAAGCAAGAGAATGGGAGAAAAATGATTTATACTTATATATCATACATATAAATTCTAAGTATACATTATAAAAAGCTTGGGGTCAGTAATTTTTAAAAAGAAATTAATACTTTTGTTCAGCATGAGCACATTTAATGGATCAAAAGTGACAGTAAAGACATATCTAATGTTACGAAAGCATTCTATTTCAAATAAATGCTGTTTTTTTAGCTTTCCACTCATCAGAAAATCCTGGAAAAAAAATGTAACCCGGTTTCCACAAACATATGATGAATTAATAATAATCAGAAATGTTTCTTGAGCAACAAATCAGCATATTAGAATGATTTCTGAAGGATCGTGTGACACTAGCCCCTTTCACACAGTAATACCAGTAAATTGCAATAAAATTACCAGAACGACTTTACCGGTAAATACAAAAATGCACTGTTCACACGGGCAATGACATTCCGCCTTTTTACCGGTAAAGCACCATTCACAAATCCGTTTTAAAATACCGGTAAATTCTGTGACATCATTAACCAGAAATGACCTCTAAACGGCTGCGCCTCCCGGTGTTGTGTTTCTAAACATGGAGAGGAAAACATGGTTAGAGCTTTTGTTGATGTTTTCATTTTTGTGTCAAACGTTCACATTCATGCAGCTGCTTTTGGCCCAGAGACATCGTATTAGACGACTTCAGACATTTCGTTGACTTGCGTCATCTGCGTCAGAATGTTATGATTGGCTCAGAGTAGACGTCTTAAGTCAGCGCGTTCTGAACTCGTACGTGCTCATACGGTAATCATGTGCTGCTTTCACACAGAGTGCATCACCGGTAATTTACTGGTAATGTTACAAATTCTCATACCGGTAAATTGCTGGAACAAATTTACCGGTATTTTTTGAAAAGGTCCTATTCACACACGATCTCTTAACAGTAATTTACCATTAAAGACTGTATGTGTGAAAGGGGCTACTGAACACTGGATTAATGATGCTGAAAATTCAGCTTTGCATCACAGGAATAAATTTCATTTTTAAATATATTCAAATAGAAAACAGTTATTTTAAATTGTAATAATATTTCACAATATTAAATTTTTTACCATATTTTTGATCAAATAAATGCAGCCTTCTTTCAAATACATTAGCAAAATCTTACTGACCCTATATATATATATATATATATACACACACACACACACACACACACCCACACACAAGCATACATACAGAGCTACGGAAAATTTAAGAAACCACTTGAAAATTCTCAGTTTCTCTGGATTTATGATTTGTAGTTACGTGTCTGAATAAAACATAATTTTTGTTTTATTCTGTAAACTACTGATAACATTTCTTCTAAAATTTTTAATAAAAATGTTTTTTTTGACAATTGGTGAAAATAACAAAAAAGATGCCATGTCTTCAGACATGATTTTATTCATTTTTAGACAACACAATACCAATGTTTTAACTTCAGAAGAGTTAAGAAATCTATATTTGGTGGAATAACCCTGATTTTCAATCACAACAAATGAAAACATTTGTTATTTTGACCAAAAAACTCTTAATTTTTTTCCATAGCTGTATTTTCACTGTATAATATCTTAATTATTTACTCAGCATTTAATGTTTTATCTTCAATTAGAGTTGTTATATGTGACAAATAGTGATTAATTCAATTGAGTGTAAGTGGCATCTTGTGTAATTAATTTAATTGGCAGGCCTAAACATATAGTTTTATACATTAGTCATATAGTGAGATCTCTAGTCTAAGTACAGCACTGCGTCAGTTTCTTTTGTCCTGCGCACTACTCTCTTCTCCATCTGCTGTCTAAGTGCTTACACAACTAGAGCAAGGCAGGCAATGTAGTCATGCAGTCAATCCTGCAGCTACATTACCTGTACAACCTCACCTCGCAGCGTTTGAACAGCAAGGACTTTTTCACATTGGCCTACGAGCCTCTGTGAACTATATAAACTCTTGTGTGCTTCTCAGTCTAGTGTCATGACTTATTCACGGTCCCTTTAAAGCAATTCCATGTTTCTGGGCCATTCGACAACACACACCGACATGTTCGCGTGCGACTGCATCCTTTGCTAAAGGCATAAAGCAAAGCATCCAGGCTGCATCCACTACATTCTTAAGCACATCTCTTGGGTGTATGAGCTCAGAGAGCCGTATAAATTCACATCCATCCATAACCATGACGACAAGAGTATCTCTTGCTTTATATTCTAATGGCTGTGGGCTCGAAAAAAATGCTTGATGCTTTTCAGATGGGTATAATGTATTAGCATGTATAATTCATAGGATTTCCGCAGCTTTTAATCTCCGGCATCAACAAGTATGGGATGCTGGGAATCGCAAGTATTTCCAGGTTTTCCTTGGCGGCGGGAATGCGGTTGTGAGAATGTGGCGAGCACTGCTTTACCTCCTGTAGCGTGTTGGTGATGTGCGGGTCTATCTGGGTGTTTTGTGTGAAGATGAGGCAGGACAGCAGGGCGGCGCTCTCCTCAGGGGCGAGAGGACTCAGTGTGTTCTCAAACAGGAGTTCAGTGAGTAGCAGCTCATGACTGCTGATCTGACACGCCACACGACCCTTCAGCTGAACCGCCCCAGTGCTGTCCACATACTGCAGCGCTTCCAGCACCTGCCAATATAGCACTATACTGTTAGCACTGACTTTGCTTAAAACATTTGCAAACATTTATTGGTGATTTTTAACACCAGGTGAACAAAGAATGGTAAAAAATGTTAATGATTGATGCACAAAATATCAGCAACTGTATCAGTATTGGCCAATATTAACATTTCAAATGATTAATTCTGGTCTGATTAAGATTATTGGAAGCAGATACTTTTTGGTCTTCTTTTTCCATAATTAGAGCAGTTTACACTTTTCTGTCCCAGGTTTCTAAGGCACTACACTGTTATCTATTTTTTTCTATTGTGCATGCAATAATGGTTTAATGTCAAATTTCACTTGAAACTTAAAGGAGTTGTTCACCCAAAAATGAAAATTTGCATCAAAGATGTAGATGAATTTGTTTCTTTATCTGAACAGATTTGGAGAAATGTAGCATTATATCACTTGCTCATCAATGGGTCCTCTGCAGTGAATGGGTGCCGTCAGAATGAGAGTCCAAACAACTGATAAAAACATCACAATAATCCACAAGTAATCCACACCACTCCAGTCCATCAGTTAACGTCTTGTGAAATGAAATGCTGTGTTTGTAAGAAACAAATGCATCATTAAGATGTTTTAAACGTCGCTTCTGGTCAAAATATGAGCCTATAATCCATAATAATACTTCCACAAGTGAAAAAGTCCATCTGTTGTTCTCTCACATCAAAATCCACTGACACATTTGACTTTATTTTAGTCCGTTTTTAAGTTAAAATGTTGGATTTGTTTCTTACAAATACGCAGCTTTTCACTTCACAAGATGTTAACTGATGGACTGGAGTGGTGTGGATTACTTGTGGATTATTGTGATGTTTTTATCAGTTGTTTGGACTCTCATTCTGACGGCACCCATTCACTGCAGAGGACCCATTGGTGAGCAAGTGATGTAATGCTACATTTCTCCAAATCTGTTCAGATGAAGAAACAAGCACATTTACATCTTTGATGACCTGTGTGTGTGTCTACATGTTTATATACAAAACTCTTGTTGTTCGTGACTGCATATCAAAGAACATATTACTGTGCTACTGTCTATATCATGGATATTCACCAGAATGAGTAGATGGACTGACCTTGATTCTCTGATGGTACTCAGGCAGCAGTGTCAATGACTGATCAGACACCAGGAACAGAAGCTTGTCAAGCTCTTCCTGTACACTCATCCTCTCCTGCACACGTGCAAACTGAGCAAGATATTCACACACAGAGAGAGAATATGGAAATGACAGTGAGAGAGAGCGAGTTTATCACTCTACTCCATCAGCGCACTGCAGAAGGTGAAGGCTGGAAGTGATTACTGAGAGCTAATGAGACACATCCTTATTCCTCCCTGCCACTGTCACACTCAATAAATCAGAGTCTGTGCACTTGGAAGAGTTACTGTACCAAATTACTAAATATGGATGAGAAAATACAGCAGAAGATACATTTAGATTAGAAATATTTTTTTTCCCTTTTGTCTGCACAGTGGATTTGGACATGACCTAAAACAGCAGGAAAAACACAACCAATCAAACGTTTGGGGTCGGCAAAGAAGTCTCTTACTTACTCTACAGTAAAAACAGTAATATTGTGAAATATTATTACAATTTAAATAAGCTGTTTTCTGTTTGACAGGGTATCTGCAGGCTTTATGAAGGTAAATTTAAGACTTTCAGAACCAAGTAAAGAAACTTTAAGGAATAAATTGAATGGAACACAATATGTCAATACGGGCTCTATGTAAATGTAAATGTCTTGTATTAGCAGTGCTTCAAAGTATAAAAATACAACAAACTTTTACTGTACCTTCTGCTCACACTGACAAAAAGTGATGCTCTTCATGTATTTTTGTCTTGTTTTCCAGTGCAAATGTCTAAAGATTCTTAAATCAAGATACATTTACTTGAAAAGCAAAATTACATAAAATAAAAAGTCTTGTTTTGTGAGAAATTGATCCAAATGAAGTAAGTTTATGATTACAACAAGAACAAATATCTGGCAAAAGGCTCAGAAAAATCTGTTTAATTCAAAGGGGAAACATGTCGAAAATGTTTTTTTATGGTTTGCTGCTTAATATTTTGGTGGAAATGTGATTCACTTTTTTCAGGTTTTTATTTATTTGATTAATAGAAAGTTCAAAAGAACAGCATTTATCTAAAATATAAATCTTTTGTAACATTATAAATGTCACTTTTGATCCATTTAATGCATACTTGCTGAATAAATGTATTAATTTCTTTCAACAATCGTACGGACCCCAGACTTTTGAACGGTAGTGTATGAATGTGACACATGAGTATAACACACAGACCTGTTCAGTGAAGGTGGGTGAGTGGATACAGTGGAAGTCTTTCAGACAGTCCTGTAACACTCGGTGCCTCATCACTCCCTCCACCACATCCACACCCTTCAGGTGCAGGTCATTCACAGGGTCCAGGGTCGTAATACCATTTGGATTGGCCTCAGCCAATCGCAGGAGCTCCTGAGTTGCTGTAGAAATAGCCTGACCTGGTGGATCAAGTCTAGGAAGGGAAGTTTATTTATTATCACTGCCACAGTTCAACAAATGCAAATTCACTCACAGCTTAGATGAGCACATACAGACCTGAAGCGTGGCTGCTGTCTTTTATTATAGTTGTCGATGATTCTCTCTGGAATGACCTTGAGGGTTTTGGTTGTGATGGCAGAGATGTCCTGCAACTTCAGTTTCTGCACCGTGTGACTGCAGGGTCCTACACACACACACAGTCACACTGTAAATGACACTTTAACAACAAAAGAAGCTATAAAAGTAGTTGTGACGTTCATGACGTCACTCTCCTACCTTGGTGATTTACGGTGTGGGCAGGCAAGGTTTTTGGGTGGATGCGATGCTGTGTGTGTATGTGTATGTGTTTGCTCACCCTCTGGAATAAACAGTGTAGTGCTGTAGATGGGATGGAAGGCTTTATTAGACAGATCATCACTCGCCGCCTCCTCGTTACCCTTCTCACAGATAATGAGAGCGGTGAACGTGCGATTTACTGCATCGTTGGACACCTGTGGGAGGAGATGAGAGGAAAGAGAGAGAGAGAGGAAAACAAATAGAGGAGATTGAGGTAAGCTGTGCAACTTTCTTCTTAAATTGTCCTCTGGGAAATACACTACTGTTCAAAAGTTTGAAAGAAAGTAATACTTTTAATAAGCAAGGATGCATTAAATCGATCAAAAGGGACAGTAAAGACACTTATAATGTTACAAAATTTTTATCTCAAATAAATTCAGTGCGTTTGAACTTTATATTTATCAGAGAATCCTGAAAAAATGTATCATGGTTTCCAGAAAAATATTAATCAGCACAACTGTTTTCAACATTGATAATAATCAGAAATGTTTCTTGAGCAGCAAAACACCATATTAGAAATGATTTCTGAAGGATCATGTGACACTGAAGACTGGAGTAATGATGCTGAAAATTCAGCTTTGATCACAGGAATAAACAGCATTTTAACATATATTAAAATGTAAAATATATTAATATATTTAAAATGCATTAAAATATTGTAATAATATTTTACAATATTACTGTTTTTAATCACATAAATGCAGCTTTGTTGAACATAACGCACTTCTTTCAAAAACATAAAAAATCGTTAAAAAAAATACTAATTATATTTCAGATTGTTGGCTATACACTCAAATTAGAAGAAAACATCTATATATAGCCATTGAAATATGACTTTCAATTTTTTTTCTTTAAAAAAAAAAACTTATCTTTTATCTTTAAATAAAAAAAATATCTTACCCCACTTTCCCAAATGGATGCATGATATTGTCATTGGTCATTGCTGCAGATGTGTGTTCATGGTTAGAGAAGGAGAAGTTGACAGTAAAATGTGTTCATTATTCAGGCACACACCTGTAGAATGACTGCCAGGGCGTTGTGATGCTGGCCGTTGTTCACTATTACCACCCTCCCCACAGACAGAGCTTTCAGTCCATTCATTGACTCCAGTACAGCTCGCTGCCACACACACACACACACACACACACACACATAGAGCGTGATTATTTTAAATATAGAATACAATTTATATATGTACTGCATGTTTGTATGTATGTATATACTGTACATGTATGCATTTTAAATATTATATAGAAATAATAATTGGTCTGGTGGTTTTGAAAGCACTTGATGGCTCAGATTTTTCTTAAATTAATAAATTAACTAATAAAAAAAACAAAAAAACAAATCAAAAATATTGTTTTAAAATAAACAAGCTAAATATTATCATCACCTGTTATAATAACAACAAATAACTGTAAATTCTAAGAATTTAAATCATATCAGTGTTATTTTAGTATCACTGAAATACAACCATTTTTCATAACATTTTTAATGAGTTTTTATTTTTATATTTTCGTTTATTATATTTGTTTATTTCATATATTTCATTTTTTGTAGTACGTTCTGTGAATTTTAAAATATGTGTATATGGCTTTTAGTTTGAGTTATTTTATTACATCAAATTGAACAAAACGAAAATGAGAAATGTTGCCTTAGCAACTAGTTGTTAAATTGTTACGTACATTTTTTTGAAGTAACAATTTTTTTATGGTTTTAGTTTTAGTTCACTATAATAGCCCTGAATGAAATTTAAATCAAGATAATTCTTTTTTTTAAAAATTCAATTAATGCAATTCTGTCATTTAATCCGAACCCAACTGTCCAAGGTTTTTCTTAGCTGGTTTACAAATGCATGTAATCGGCCAAATGCTGTGATAGTTATTTTATTACATCAAATTGAACAAAACGAAAATAAGAAATGTTGCCTTAGCAACTAGTTGTTAAATTGTTGCGTACATTTTTTTGAAGTAACAATTTTTTTATGGTTTTAGTTTTAGTTCACTATAATAGCCCTGAATGAAATTTAAATCAAGATAATTCTTTTTTTTTTAAATTCAATTAATGCAATTCTGTCATTTAATCAGAACCCAACTGTCCAAGGTTTTTCTTAGCTGGTTTACAAATGCATGTAATCGGCCAAATGCTGTGAATCCAGTGTTTGAGCTCTGTGATAGCGTACACTGTGCTCATATAAATGTGTGTGTTTGTGTGCGTGCACCTGCAGGGTCTCTGTGGTGATGCACAGCTCTGTGATGGTGTGGTAATATGACACTAAATCAGATAACTGCCCCTCTGTGTCCAGCGGAGGGAGAGATGAGAGTGTGTTTCTCAGCTCACTTATTCTCTTCTTTCTGAGGATCTGCCTCTGCAAAACTCACTGCCCTGAAGCTAGGGTGTTGCGATAGCAAACATGTCAGAGTATCTTGAACATGTTACTGAGCTGTTTTTTTACTGATCCAATTCAAATGATATTCTGGTCTCTCAAAATTAATCACTTGCCTCTTCAATATAAGTCTATGGAATTTATTTGCCTAATTTATTATCTTCCAGGTGAAAAACAAAGCAAAAAAATTAAGCTAAACCTAATATTACATTATTATTAGGAAGTGAAATTGAGCTAAAATAAAATATAAATATTAGATGCAATAGTTAAACAAACAAAAAAGTTAAACAAAGTTTAGGTTGAAGTACTAGAATTTCTAAAACTAAAACTGAAATGAATTAAAACCATGTAGAAATGTATATATTTAGAAAAAACTAAAACAAAAGGCAATAAAAATGAAAAAAAAAATTACTAAAACTTAAATTAAAAGGGAAAATAAAAGCTATTCAAAATATTAATTAATAAATAATATAATAGTATATAAAAAACTAATATTTTACAATAAGGTTCCATTTGTTATCTATACTTAATACATTAACTAACATTATCTAACAATGAGCAATACATTTGTTACAGTATTTATTAATCTTTGTTAATGTTAGTTAATTTAAAAAAAGCTGTTCATTGTTAGTCCATTTTAGCTCAGGTCCACTAAAAACATTAATAGATACAACTTTTCATTATAATAATGTATTAGTAAATGTTGGAATCAAATATGCTTTAGAAGTATTTTTTATTGTTAGTTTATGTTAACTAATGTGGCTAACTAATGTTAACAAATGGAACCTTGTTGTAAAGTGTTACCTGAATACACTAAAATAACACTGGCTCCAAACCTTAAGTCCAAAAAACACTACAAATCGGCTTTCATGTTTATGCTGGTATGTGTAATGTGGAGACTAGCAAAATGACAGCAGCACTAGTGAATGCTGGTGAGTTCTGTGCTGGAATGGCAGTGAATCAGGGACAGGGGTTAATTGACTGAATAGCTGTGATGTTAAACACTGAGAGGTTAAAACAGCTCTGGCACGCTGGACACTCTAATGAAGAGGAGCTCATTCACCCACACTCCATCCACAAGAGGAGGACAGAGGTGCACTCACAGGCTGCATGACTCTAAAAAAAGACCAGCGACACTTGTATTTGGCTCTAGCATGAACAATCAGGCAGTGATTTACAAAGACGAGATGGGATATCTGTTCTCAGATCATAGTAAAGCCTGGATTAGGAGGAGATTGCTGCAGTAATGGCCGTAAATTGGAGGACTTTACCAGCTACGAACAAAATAACTTTCCGATCATGCACCAGCGGAGAGAGCTGTAGGTGTTTAACACAGACTGACCAGCATCATGGCGTGGAGGTCTCCCATATCATGAACTCCCGCCTTACAGAGGATGATAACAGTCCCTGTAGCATCCAAACCTCTTCTGCCCGCACGGCCCGCCATCTGAATGTACTCACCTACACACACACATAGTTTAGCATCAGTTGTGTAATCTTTTAAACAAAAACATTTTATACATTTACATTTAATCTCACTTCGAAAGTGTCACACACTCACACACAAAGATTAATTGCATCCAAAATAAAAGTTTTTGTTTACATAATATATGTGTGTGTACTGTGTATATTTATTATGCATATATAAATACACACACATACAGTATATATTTTGAAAATATTTACATGTATATATTTACATTCAGATAATTTATATTATATATAAATATATTTAAAACATAAACATAAATATATACATGCATGTGTGTGTATTTATATATGCATAATAAATATACACAGTACACACACATATATATTATGTAAACAAAAACTTTTATTTTAGATGCGATTAATCGCGAATTATTATTATAGTAAAATATACTTTGCTTAAAGAAAAATAAGCAGTTTTTTTACCATTTGAGGCCATTAAGATTTTGAAACGCTATTTCAATGACAATTAAGAATCCAATTATCTGTGAATCTTTTTTGTTTTAGATTAAAGTAATCATATAATTGATCATATATCATATAATTTAATACAACAAATACTACCATGACAGTATCATTTAAAAGTTTGGAGCCAGTATGCATTAAATTGATTAAAGTGCCAGTAAATACATTTCTAATGTTACAAAATATTTATATTTCAAATAAATGCTGTTCTTTTGAACTTTCTGTTCATCAGCGAATCCTGAAAATATTTAACACGGTTTGCACAAAAATATTAAGCAGCGCAACTGTTTTCAGCATTGAGAGTATTAAGAAATGCTTATTGAGCAAAAAGAAAAAAGTCATCACCAGAAAAATTACTTTTTAAAATACATTAAAATAGAAAACAACTGTAAGAATATTTCACAATATTAGTGTTCTTACTGTATTTTGATCAAATAAAAAAAAAAACTAAGAATTTTACAGAACTTTTAAATGGTAGTATGTACTTAGAATTATCTTTCACAATTAAATAATATATATTTTTTAATTACAGTAATAAGAATGGTATTTTTTTTACATTGCAGTAGGTTACTGAGAGGTAGTTTAATTGTGTTTAATTGTCATAAAATTACTTGGAAAATGTTTCTAAAATGGGCATCAATTTCTTAAAATTGTCATTCAAGTAAAATGTATAATTGTCTTAAAATTAAAAATAACAATTTAAAAATTTTCTATATTTTGATTTTGGGGGTGAAACATGACCCAGGCACATTTTTTATATGTATTGTCACATCTACCCAAATGTTTTATGAATATCTATGTTGCATATTGGCAATATGCAAAATGTCTTTGACGCAATGGCTAAAACAGGGCCATCTACACTCAAATCTGTGCTAACTGTGCGCTATACTCTCTCCCTCTTCCCTTTTTTCATACACACTATTATTAGAAGAAAAATAGATTTGAGCAAACTCAAGCATCTCTCTCTCTCTCACACAAACACACACACATCAAAGGCCTCCTGCTGTCTCACTGCAGTCCGGTCACATGTGCACAAACATCTGCACTACTCCAGCATAATTAATCTGCTCATTCATTAGAGACGGCTAATGCATCAAACACCTGGCCATCAGTGGCGTCTGTCTGCCTGTAGCGTCTCCGCCAACAAGTATCTGACAGCTTCTTATAATGTCCATTTGTATGATAATTTGTATAATAATTGTAAACAGTTATCATTTTAAATGAGAATACATGCAACAGGCGTGCATAAGAGCTGCAAGTCAGGATATGTTTGGACAAAACAGGCATTTTGTTGTTTGTGATGTAAGACAGCAAAGGAGCTGTGTTTTTACCGGGCAGCAGGTTTCTGAAGCCTGTGCCGTCATGTTTGCGGATGCTGTCGAACACGACGGTTCTGGCAGGCATGTTCACACCCATGGCAAACGTCTCTGTAGCAAACAGCACCTGAAAGAGAAAAGTCACCAACTATTTTGCTTTTCTCTAATCAAATACAGCGATAAATTGAGCTTTTCTCTATTCAAATAAAGCTTGTATAAAACAAGTCCATAAAACAAACCTTTACTAAACCTCTGGAGAAGAGCATCTCAATAATCTCCTTCAGGATTGGCAGGATGCCGCTGTGGTGAACACCAATCCCTCTCTTCAGCAAATCACGCATCAACAGGATCTGTGGTGACAAAATTCATTTTTCTGTGGATTTTTCAAATACATTTTCAAATATATTCACATAGAAAACAGTCATTTCACAATATTACTGATTTGACTGTATTTTTGGTCAAATAAACACAGCCTTGGTGAGCATAAGAGACTTCTGGTAACACTTTACTTGAAGCTGTTATGTATGATGCATTATAAAGGTATTCATAATGTACAATGCAATGCATTATATCTGTAACAAAAGTTAAAATGCATTATAATATTTGCAGATCCCTTGTTACATCTGAAATTGGTCATTTATCAAGTGTTTAATGCATTGTACATTCTAAATATGTAACTATGAATCGATAGGTGTTATACTGTATTATAATTATTATTCATAGAATCATAAGATGCATTACAAGGCATAATTAATGCATTACAAATATTTTTATAATGCATTATATGTGACCCTGGACCACAAAAGCAGTCTTAAGTCGCTGGGGTATATTTGTAGCAATAGCCAAAAAAACATTGTATGGTCAAAATAGTTGATTTTTCTGTTATGCCAAAAATCATTGGGATATTAAGTAAAGATCATGTTCCATGAAGACATTTTGTAAACTTTGTACTGTAAATATATTAAAACTAAATTTTTTATTAGTAATTATGCATTGCTAAGAACTTGGACAACTTTAAAGACGATTTTCTCAATATTTTGATTTTTTTGCACCCTCAGATTCCAGATTTTCAAATAGTTGTATCTCAGTCAAATATTGTCCTATCATAACCAATATTATAATACATTGATGATGTAACCATACATCAATGGAAAGCTTATTTATTTAGCTTTCAGATGATGTATAAATCTCAATTTCGAAAAATTGACCCTCATGACTGGTTTTGTGGTCCAGGGTTACATATAGAAAGGCTTTAAGTAAAGTGTTACCAGACTTCTTTCAAAAATATCTTATCGACCCCAAACCTAAATAGTAGTGAATTCTTTGAATTTGTCTTTCAAAAAATTAAATAATACATCTTCTTTTATTGCATTACAGTAGTAAATAGTGGGGTTTTTACAGCAGGTTACTGAGTTTAACTGTCAGTAACATACTGTAATGTAAAAAAAAAAACATTATTTACTACTGTGATGCATAAAAGATTATGTATTATTTTGTATAATTTTGAAAGAAAGAAAGTATACACTTAATAAGTTAAGACAGTGCAAAACATCTTAATGTTCCTAAAATAGGCTTCAAGTAAAATGTAATTTATTACTTTTTCTTTTGTTTGATTTCAGGGTGGAACATGACCCAGACATACATTTTCTAAATATATATATATATTATTTTAAATAAGTGTTGATTTAATTTCAGCATTTCTGCTTGTTATCATTAAATTGAGTTATGTATAATTTATCAGCATTATATTGGGTATAAGCCACCTTGTTTTTCCAGATATCTGAATTAGCCAATGAAAACTCTTGTTCTACTGCTACACTGGACCCAAATCTCATGTACCTGTGGCAACTGCCGATCGCCTCCTCTCAGTCTGGTCAGGCTCTTCTGCAGGAAGGAGTAGATCTCGCTCTTCTCTATGGAGTTGGTGAGGTCCAGAGAGGTCAAAGAGCGGGCGTTTTCATCACAGCGTGTCCGGGAGAAGGTGAACGCCACCACTGGAGTCTGCTGCCTCTGAGACAGATAGCTCAGCAGCGTCTGCCACACGGCTCGATCCTAACAGAGAACGGGGAGGATGAAGGAAACACCGTAAAAAAACACTGTAGTTGCAGGAAATAGAGATAATTTGTTTAAAAGGAAATGACGAGAGCTTCAGACACTGACTTGACTGGCTGTTGTGTTGTGCTGTGACACGTTCTTTGTGCCGAAAGACTGTGCATGTTTACTAGTGCGTTCCTTCTTGGCTTCCACTGCGGCATAGTAGCTGAAAAACAAAACACTTGTTTCAATTTAAATTAATTTACACAAGCCTTTTGCTATACTTGTGTAAAACTTTGTTTGAAGTCCATCTATAATGTTAGTCTAAATATGTTATTCAAAGATTTTTTCTTTTTTTAGGTGAAAAGTCATCATATAGATTTATACACCATATTCAACCCTCTTTCTGACCGTTATTTACTAAATAAACCCATCTGAGTTCAAATGTTATCTTAATTGCAGCAGATATAGTCCATTTACAATGTAGAAAACAATCAAGCAACCAGACGGACACTGCAAACACATTATAATATTAAATGATTTATTATTATTTTTCATCCACATTCCAAGTTTACTCTCTCTATTTTAATTTTACGCTCTCTTTATTTATTTTCTATTTCAAATAAATGCTGTTCTTTTGAAATTTCTATTTATCAAAGTATCATGAAAACAAAAATGTATCACGGTTTCCCCAAAATATGAAGCAGCACAACTGTTTTCAACATTGATAATAATCAGAAATGTTACTTGATCAGTAAATCAGCATATTATACTGATTTCTGAAGGATCATGTGACACTGAAGACTGGAGTAATGATGCTGAAAATTCAGCTTTGACATCACAGGAATAAATTACATTTCAACACACATTCAAATAGAAAACAGGTATTTTAAATTATAATAATATTCCACAATATTACTTTTTATTGAATTTTTGATCAAATAAATGCAGCCTTGTTCAGCATAAGAGACTTCAATGAATCTTCAATAATTCTTGTTTTGAAATGCAATCTTGTTTCGTGACTTAACGCACCCTTTAGTGAGGAAGTTTCCAGAGGGGTCGAGCAACAGGAAGAGCTCTTTCTGAGTCTTGGTGCTGTTGCCGGTATAGAGATAGTGCTCTAGAGGAACAGGCCTCTTAATTGTGCTGATCACATAGATGGGCCGCTTCTTGATACGCCTGAGGACGGAGAAAGCACAGTAAAACTGTGTGAGCCACACGATCTACATAGAGCAGGATAAAATGGCTTTGATAATACACACACCCGATCCATTCACTGAACTCCACTGCGTTTGGCACTGTGGCACTCAGTAGGATGATGCTAACATGCTCTGGCAACATGATAAGCACTTCCTCCCACACCACTCCCCTCTGACAAACAACAAAATCATATGAGATCTGAATACAATAAAGACAAAAGCATAACTGAAATAGATTTTTGAACTGAATTCATCACCTCTGCATCATTGATATAGTGAACCTCATCAAAAATGACCCATTCCAGATCTCGAATGACCTCGGACCCATTATAGAGCATAGATCTGTTAGGAGGAAGACATACTGATTTACAAAAAAATCATGCACGGGACTAACTATGAATTGTAAGTAACTGACATGAAGGCCTGCTATTGGATAATCACCTCAAGATCTCAGTGGTCATGATGAGACACGAGGCTTCAGGGCTCAGTTGGACATCTCCAGTCAACAGTCCCACGTCACCGAATGTGGCCTTGAAGTCCCGGAACTTCTGATTGGACAAGGCCTTGATGGGGGATGTGTAAATGGTCCTGTCAGGAGGAACAGTGATATTGGTATGAGCCATTCATCTAATGTTACAGTAAGACAAGATATGTTTACTTATTTAGCACATTTCATACACAATGGGAATTAAAAGTGCTTTATTTACAAGTACTTTAACGTGGTTTAAAAAAAAAAAAAAATCTGCTAAGAATTTTTTTTTTTTAAATACCTACTATTTAAAAGTTTGTAGGTATGATTTGAATTTTTTTTAAATTCCGCAAGCATGTATTTTATTTTATTTTTAAAGTGACAGCAACGCAGTTATTTTTGTATCACTGATATACTATTATATTTTTTGTTGCTAGTTTGAATTTAATATACAGTGGGTACGGAAAGTATTCAGACCCCCTTAAATTTTTCACTCTTTGTTTACTTTTTGTTTTCATTTTAATTTTAGTTAAAGTTTTAGTAATTTGCCGTTTTTTTTTTGTTTAAAATGTTTTCATATAGCTTTTATTAATTTGTATTAGTAGTTGTAGTTACTTTAATACTTCAAGATAAACTAAAGTCAAACTATGAGAAATGCTACCTGGGCAACTAGCTGAAATAAAATAATTAAATAATAAATCATTTTTGTTTTAGTTTGGTTAACCTTTTTTTTCTTTCTCCAAGTAACAATTTTTTTATGGTTTAATTTTAGTTTAACTATAAAAAAAAAAACCTGCAGTAAGACATTAATAATGTTAAATAAATGTTCTTTTCACGGTTTCCACAAAAATATTAAGCAGCACAACTTCATCATTGATAATAATAAGAAATGTTTCTTGAGCAGCAAATCAGCATATCAGAATGATTTCTGAAGGATCATGTGACACTGAAGACTGGAGTAATGCTGCTGAAAATTCAGCTTTGATCACAGGAATAAATTACATTTGAAAATATATTCAAATAGAAATCAGTTCTTTTGAATTGTAATAATATTTCACAATATTACAGTTTTTACTGTATTTTTGATCAAATAAATGCGTAAAAGACTTCCGTTAACCAATCCCAACTGATCCCAATCTTTTGAACGGTAGTGTATTAAAAAGTAAAGACCTGGTCATGTGTTTCTGGGAAAGTGCAATTGCGTATTCAGCCACCACGGTCTTGCCGGCTGAGGTGTGAGCCGCGACAAAGACGGAGTCATGAGCTTCGAGTCGGAGAATAGCCTGCTTCTGAAACACGTCCAGCTCGAAGGGATACTGAGACGGGGCAGGAATAAAGAAAAAAAACAAACAACCTTTTATTATAGCAAACTCACAAAAACCATGTGCATAACAGCAGCTTCACTATTAAACCTTGTAAAATGATGAACAAATATTGAGTTCTGACCTTGAAGGCTGGATCAGGTATACGCTTGTAGAAGTCGTCACAGGGTGAGCTGATGTCCACAGGAACGGCCCATTTTTTATTGTCTCCCTTGTCTTCTTGCTGAGGTTTCTTCTTTTGCTCAGTCAGACTTACTGTGTTCGCTGAAGGCTGAGAAGGAGAGTTGCCTGAATCCTGAAGAGTACATGTGTTTAAGAAGAACATATTTTGAAAACGTCAAAACAAACACAGAAATGTCGGGTATTCAAATGCATAAGAATACACACTTTAATGCCCAGGTCCTCCAGGCTGTTAGTTCTGGGAAGTTTAACGGTCTCCTCTTTTTGGGAGACTCCCTCTTTCTCCTCTGGCAGAGCGTCGATGCCATCACCAAAGGTCGACAGTAGTGACAACAGGTTCAACTCACTCTTCGTGGTTTTGGCTTCTAAAGGCATTAAAGAGACAGCCCACTCAAAAATGAAAAATCTGTCATCATTTACTCACCCTCATGTCGCTCCAAACCTGTATGATTTTCTTTCTTCAGCAGAACATAAAATACATTATTTAGAAAAGTCTCAGTGTGTTTTTTGTCCATAAGTCAATGGGCACCAACATTCTTTAAAATATCTTCTTATGTGTTCTGCTGAAGAAAGTAAGTCATACATGTTTGGAATGACATGAGGGTGAGAAAACTATGACAGATTTTTTTTATTTTTGGATAATAATGCACAACCTAAAGAGGGATGATGACAAGTTATACATCCAGAGAGCAATACTGAAATCAGACCTTTGTCACTGAAGTCCATACCAGCCTTCAGCCCAGGAGGAACCATCAACAAATCTAAGTCAAGAAACAAACTGTCACGGTTTCTTTTTCTCTCCCACACACTCACAAATGATTGTTAACTGACAAAACGAAACAGACCACTAACCTTCCTCAAAGTCAATGTCTTCTTCCAGCTCTGACTTTTTCTTAATCTGCTCTAACGTCAGTTCTTCCATTCCACCTGTACGAGGACAGAAGAGTTTAAAAACTGGATCATTTTAAAATACAATTATGAGAAGTTGATCTAAATATGAACTACTGAACCTGGCAGAAATGGATAGTTTGTGTTACTCCCTCTCAGACTCTCTGACGGAGGTCCAGGCTGTCTTTGTAATGAGAGAGAATTTTTGGCAGACAATCCTGTGTCCTCTAATAACACCTGACATAAAGAAAAAACAATTACTGTGGAAAAAACAATTACATTACATTATAAAGAACATTTACTGTGGTTTCCTTGCACACATTAAAAAAAGGAATTTTAATTTAAAGATGAAGAGCATCATTTAGGCAACACATTTTCTGCAGAAACTGAACCCAAAAAATAATGATTGTTTCCAAAGTAAGTAAACATTTATTTATATAGCACCTTTCAAAACAAAGTTACAAAGTGCTTTACAATAAAAAGATCAGTACAGTAACAAAATACAAAAAATACCATCAAAATTAAGAAAAAGCCATACGATAAAAATGAGTCTTAAGAAGAAACTTAAAAGAGGATACAGTAGGAGCCTGCCTAATATCCCCAGGCAGGGCGTTCCATAGCTTAGGCGCACGGATAGCAAAAGCGTTGTCACCTTTAGTAACAAGTCAAGATTTTGGAACCATTAATAGGGAGGGTCAGAGGATCTCAAGCAGCGATCAGGCTCATAAGGAATTAATAAATCACAAATATAGGCAGGACCCTGACCCTTCAAGGCTTTAAAAACAAGCAACAAAATCTTAAAATCAATTCTAAAACTCACAGGCAACCAGTGAAGAGCAGCAAGAATCGGTGTAATGTGGTCACTTTTCTTAGTACGTGTTAAAAGCCTAGCAGCAGCATTTTAAATCAGCTGCAATCTTTGGAGATTTCTCTTGCTAATACCAGAATAAAGTGCATTACAATAATCAAGTCTGGAAGAAATAAAAGCATGAATGACCTTTTCCAAATCTGCCAAAGAAAGGAATGACTTTATCTTCGTTAGTTGCCTCAGTTGTGCAAAACAAGACTGCACCACTTTAGTCACCTGAACATCAAAGGACAGTTCTGAGTCAAAAACTACACCTAAGCTGCGAGCCTCTTTTCGAACATTATTAGATAAGGCACCCAGACTAGAGATTATTCATACTAGCACTACTGGGGATGCATGGGGTAATTATAAGCACTTCTGACTTGGAGTCATTCAACTGCAAAAAAGTTTTCGACATCTAATTTTTGATTTCGATGAAGCATGACATAATATGGGATGTATCAATAATACCAGGCTTTACCGGGACATACAATTGCGCATCATCTGCATAGCAGTGGAACTCAACGTCATAACTGTGCATAATTTGACCCAGGGGTAACATGTAGATAGTAAACAGAAGGGGACCCAAAATAGATCCCTGAGGGACCCCACAAAATAAAGGAGCACAAAAAGAGGAGGCATCGCCAAGCACTACGGAAAAAGACCTATTCGACAAATAAGAAATAAACCAATCCAGAGCTACATCTCTGATACCAACATAAGTTTTTCATTTTTGTTTCCAAAACAGCTTTCCATTGGCTGGGCAAAATGATAGTCTGACTCAAACTCAATCATTGGTCGAGTGGGAAGATGACATGTTGAGACAGTCCAATAAACTAAGCAATTTTTTTTATGAATCACAATTTTTACATTCTTCTGGAAATCAACCTATCTAGTGTTATTTTAGTCTCACTTGTATGCTATTATTGTGTTTATTAACGTTTTAAATTACCTTTTATTTTTATATTTTCAGTTTCCATTTTAATTTCAGTGTAGTTTAATTTGTGCTTTTGTAATTTTATTAGTTTTTGTTTGTATTTAAATATTTATATTTCATAATTTTTTTTATTTCAGTTTCAGTAATTGCAACTATTTCAACTTCTTATTTCAGTTAGTTGCCAAGGCAGTATTTTAAATTTTTAATATTTTCTATTATATTTTTATATTTTTTAATTTTAATTTCATTTTGAGGGGTCATATGATGCGATTTCAAGTTTTCCTTTCTCTTTGGAGTGTTACAAGCTGATTGTGCATAGATAAGATCCCTGAAGTTGCAAAGACTTAAGTCTCAAAACCAAAGAGATATTCTTTATCAGTTACGACTCTGCCCCGCCCCCCTAAAACGGCTCATTCTAACACGTCCCCACATATCTACCTCACTATGTGGAAATATTAGCATAATGCTGCCCAAATGTTCAACTGCAAAAAAGTTTTCGACATCTAATTTTTGATTTCGATGAAGCATGACATAATATGGGATGTATCAATAATACCAGGCTTTACCGGGACATACAATTGCGCATCATCTGCATAGCAGTGGAACTCAACGTCATAACTGTGCATAATTTGACCCAGGGGTAACATGTAGATAGTAAACAGAAGGGGACCCAAAATAGATCCCTGAGGGACCCCACAAAATAAAGGAGCACAAAAAGAGGAGGCATCGCCAAGCACTACGGAAAAAGACCTATTCGACAAATAAGAAATAAACCAATCCAGAGCTACATCTCTGATACCAACATAAGTTTTTCATTTTTGTTTCCAAAACAGCTTTCCATTGGCTGGGCAAAATGATAGTCTGACTCAAACTCAATCATTGGTCGAGTGGGAAGATGACATGTTGAGACAGTCCAATAAACTAAGCAATTTTTTTTATGAATCACAATTTTTACATTCTTCTGGAAATCAACCTATCTAGTGTTATTTTAGTCTCACTTGTATGCTATTATTGTGTTTATTAACGTTTTAAATTACCTTTTATTTTTATATTTTCAGTTTCCATTTTAATTTCAGTGTAGTTTAATTTGTGCTTTTGTAATTTTATTAGTTTTTGTTTGTATTTAAATATTTATATTTCATAATTTTTTTTATTTCAGTTTCAGTAATTGCAACTATTTCAACTTCTTATTTCAGTTAGTTGCCAAGGCAGTATTTTAAATTTTTAATATTTTCTATTATATTTTTATATTTTTTAATTTTAATTTCATTTTGAGGGGTCATATGATGCGATTTCAAGTTTTCCTTTCTCTTTGGAGTGTTACAAGCTGATTGTGCATAGATAAGATCCCTGAAGTTGCAAAGACTTAAGTCTCAAAACCAAAGAGATATTCTTTATCAGTTACGA
>NW_015505384.1:304100-358699 GCF_001515645.1 Sinocyclocheilus grahami
ATCACAGTGGAGTCAGCTGTCTTAACCGTGGCTTGTGTACTGCAAACACATACCAGCTTCATCACTGTGTCTGTCACGCGACTCTGTTCCCCTTTCCGGCTCTGTCTTTACATTTATTTTGAAAGATGACGCTCGCGATTATGGTAAGGGGCGTTACATTTCCGACGAGTGCTTGCGGTGTTCGACCAATCACAATGCACTGGGTCAGCTGGCCAATCAGAGCAGACTGCGCTTGTCGGAAGGAGGGACTTTGTAGAAAACGAAGCGTTTGAGAGAGTCGGTGCATAGAGGACCTACAATAATGTACAGTATTTGAAAAATAATGTGTTTTTTGAACATTAAAGCATGTCAACACATTCTGTTACACCAAATACACAGAATAATGATCTTTAAAAAAAGCATCATATGACCCCTTTAACGAAAATTATTTTAATAGCTTTGATTAAAATGGAATACGAACTTTAAGATCGGCAAACAGAACGCAGTAAATGTTTTCCAGCGTTACCTCAGTGAAATCCAGCAGCATACCGGTGGTGGGATCTCTGATCACAGACAGACCGGAGTGCAGTGGAGACAGTGAGCAGTGCAGGAGAGAGTCCACCTCTTTGTTCCGCTTACTTATCCTAAAGGACAAATTTGTAATTGACAAAACTGAGTAAAGATAGGATAGGCCTATCTATCGCAAAGACAATCACTATCTTCTGAATGTGTCTCATTTCATACTTAAGGAACTTGTGGAAGGCATCATCTACACCGTGTACCGGGAGCCAAGCAGGGTCTCGCAGAAAACGCTTTTCTACCTCTGTTTTTAGATCTAGACAAGTAGGAGGGAGCCCATGGGGAAGCTGAAAAAGAGAAAGAATATAAACACAAAATTAGCATACACAAATGAATACCATGATTGTTTTAGTATTATTAAACGACTAACTGTGCTGTGTGGAGGCAGGGGTCTGTTTTGGGGCAGTGGGTGTGTGATGAGCTCAAGTCTCCCCGAGCAGCCCATCTCCAGCAGAGACAGGGGCAAATCATCAGGACCCACTGGGGGCAAATCTACACGCAGAAGAAAACAGCAGTTCATCAGTACCACTGCAACTACAGGCCAGAAAGCCCATGAAACCCGCTGGATCATTCATGGCAGATGTAGAAGTAGATGTAGCTGAGCTGGCTGTCATAGCAGCGATTTACGACACAAAGCAGCTAAATCCTCAACTGGCTGCTGATGATATTATTATACCGCACCAGGTAAGCACGCAGAATTACACAGTGCAAATAATTCATACCTGTTTTGTCCATGTCACTCTGCAGTTCTCCAGTATCAGTAAAGTTTCACTCCTGCAGGAAGCTGCGCAGAACTAAAGGGACGGAAGGTGTTTATTAGTACTTTTGTTTACTACTATACAACGTAGTGGTCTGTGTGTGTGACCTAAAATAGATTTACGTTTTAATGTCTCAGTAAAGTTTCACTCCTGCAGGAAGCTGCGCAGAACTAAAGGGACGGAAGGTGTTTAGTACTTTTGTTTACTACTATACAACGTAGTGGTCTGTGTGTGTGACCTAAAATAGATTTACGTTTTAATGTACTTTAAATACACCGTAAAACAACAAAGAATAACTGTGGGCAAACTATTTAGTTTGAGCTGCTTCCGCGGATCACAACAGATGAGGTCACAATTGTGCGCCGAGCGAGGAAGGACTGCAGACGCCTATTCTCACTTTCTGAGTTTAAGGTAATTTAATATAAAGCACCGTCTTTTATGCAGTTTTTTTTAAAGATATGGTTAATATGGTGATGCATTGATTGGAAAATATATAAGACATCTGTTCAAACATATTGCTGTTTTTTCTTCTTCCTGAAGATCAGCCAAAATGGCAATATTTCCCAGTTCACTGACAGAGGAGGAGGAAGCACTGCAGAAGAAATATGCTAAATTAAAGAAAAAGGTGAAAAATGTAGTCACGGTGTTTTCTAAGGCTACATTTTGGAACCGAGAAAAGCACATTCACAAAATAATAGTATCAAAAAAGGTCAAGTCATATTTACATCTGTACAATAAATGTACACGCTTTATACAATACAGATAAAATAATAATAAACAGCAAATTAATATTCATGTTCCAATATGTATACATTATTAAGTTTGAGCTGTAAACCAACTCTACAGAAGACATCTCATTATTCAGCTCAAATCAAATCAGTTCAATGTTGATTCAGTCATGCTGACTGTTGCTTTGTAACCTGAGGTTAAGACGGACACCGTTTAATGTTTTATCCAGCTGTATTTACTCAGTGCAACTGATTCTTTTCTATACCCAGTGTATATTGTATTTTAAGCCCAAACTTGAAGTGAAGTGAAGTGACGTGACGTGGCCAGGTGACCCATACTAGGAATTAGTGCTCTGCATTTAACCCATCCAAAGTGCACACACACAGCAGTGAACATACACACACCGTGAACACACACACACCGTGAACACACCCACAGCAGTGAACACACACACAGCAGTGAACACACACCCCCCGTGAACACACACACAGCAGTGAACACACACCCCCCGTGAACACACACACAGCAGTGAACACACACCCCCCGTGAACACACACACAGCAGTGAACACACACCCCCCGTGAACACACACACAGCAGTGAACACACACCCCCCGTGAACACACACACAGCAGTGAACACACACCCCCCGTGAACACACACACAGCAGTGAACACACACCCCCCGTGAACACACACACAGCAGTGAACACACACCCCCCGTGAACACACACACAGCAGTGAACACACACCCCCCGTGAACACACACACAGCAGTGAACACACACCCCCCGTGAACACACACACAGCAGTGAACACACACCCCCCGTGAACACACACACAGCAGTGAACACACACCCCCCGTGAACACACACACAGCAGTGAACACACACCCCCCGTGAACACACACACAGCAGTGAACACACACCCCCCGTGAACACACACACAGCAGTGAACACACACCCCCCGTGAACACACACACAGCAGTGAACACACACCCCCCGTGAACACACACACAGCAGTGAACACACACCCCCCGTGAACACACACACAGCAGTGAACACACACCCCCCGTGAACACACACACAGCAGTGAACACACACCCCCCGTGAACACACACACAGCAGTGAACACACACCCCCCGTGAACACACACACAGCAGTGAACACACACCCCCCGTGAACACACACACAGCAGTGAACACACACCCCCCGTGAACACACACACAGCAGTGAACACACACCCCCCGTGAACACACACACAGCAGTGAACACACACCCCCCGTGAACACACACACAGCAGTGAACACACACCCCCCGTGAACACACACACAGCAGTGAACACACACCCCCCGTGAACACACACACAGCAGTGAACACACACCCCCCGTGAACACACACACAGCAGTGAACACACACCCCCCGTGAACACACACACAGCAGTGAACACACACCCCCCGTGAACACACACACAGCAGTGAACACACACCCCCCGTGAACACACACACAGCAGTGAACACACACCCCCCGTGAACACACACACAGCAGTGAACACACACCCCCCGTGAACACACACACAGCAGTGAACACACACCCCCCGTGAACACACACACAGCAGTGAACACACACCCCCCGTGAACACACACACAGCAGTGAACACACACCCCCCGTGAACACACACACAGCAGTGAACACACACCCCCCGTGAACACACACACAGCAGTGAACACACACCCCCCGTGAACACACACACAGCAGTGAACACACACCCCCCGTGAACACACACACAGCAGTGAACACACACCCCCCGTGAACACACACACAGCAGTGAACACACACCCCCCGTGAACACACACACAGCAGTGAACACACACCCCCCGTGAACACACACACAGCAGTGAACACACACCCCCCGTGAACACACACACAGCAGTGAACACACACCCCCCGTGAACACACACACAGCAGTGAACACACACCCCCCGTGAACACACACACAGCAGTGAACACACACCCCCCGTGAACACACACACAGCAGTGAACACACACCCCCCGTGAACACACACACAGCAGTGAACACACACCCCCCGTGAACACACACACAGCAGTGAACACACACCCCCCGTGAACACACACACAGCAGTGAACACACACCCCCCGTGAACACACACACAGCAGTGAACACACACCCCCCGTGAACACACACACAGCAGTGAACACACACCCCCCGTGAACACACACACAGCAGTGAACACACACCCCCCGTGAACACACACACAGCAGTGAACACACACCCCCCGTGAACACACACACAGCAGTGAACACACACCCCCCGTGAACACACACACAGCAGTGAACACACACCCCCCGTGAACACACACACAGCAGTGAACACACACCCCCCGTGAACACACACACAGCAGTGAACACACACCCCCCGTGAACACACACACAGCAGTGAACACACACCCCCCGTGAACACACACACAGCAGTGAACACACACCCCCCGTGAACACACACACAGCAGTGAACACACACCCCCCGTGAACACACACACAGCAGTGAACACACACCCCCCGTGAACACACACACAGCAGTGAACACACACCCCCCGTGAACACACACACAGCAGTGAACACACACCCCCCGTGAACACACACACAGCAGTGAACACACACCCCCCGTGAACACACACACAGCAGTGAACACACACCCCCCGTGAACACACACACAGCAGTGAACACACACCCCCCGTGAACACACACACAGCAGTGAACACACACCCCCCGTGAACACACACACAGCAGTGAACACACACCCCCCGTGAACACACACACAGCAGTGAACACACACCCCCCGTGAACACACACACAGCAGTGAACACACACCCCCCGTGAACACACACACAGCAGTGAACACACACCCCCCGTGAACACACACACAGCAGTGAACACACACCCCCCGTGAACACACACACAGCAGTGAACACACACCCCCCGTGAACACACACACAGCAGTGAACACACACCCCCCGTGAACACACACACAGCAGTGAACACACACCCCCCGTGAACACACACACAGCAGTGAACACACACCCCCCGTGAACACACACACAGCAGTGAACACACACCCCCCGTGAACACACACACAGCAGTGAACACACACCCCCCGTGAACACACACACAGCAGTGAACACACACCCCCCGTGAACACACACACAGCAGTGAACACACACCCCCCGTGAACACACACACAGCAGTGAACACACACCCCCCGTGAACACACACACAGCAGTGAACACACACCCCCCGTGAACACACACACAGCAGTGAACACACACCCCCCGTGAACACACACACAGCAGTGAACACACACACACACCGTGAACACACACCCGAAGCAGTGGGCAGCCATTTGTTGCTGTGGCACCCGGGGAACAGTTGGAGGTTCGGTGCCTTGCTCAAGGGCACCTCAGTCGTAGTATTGAAGGTGGGAGAGAGCGCTGTACATTCACTCCCCCCACCTACAATCCCTGCCAGTACGAGACTCGAACCCACAACCTTTGGGTTATGAGTCCGACTCTCTAACCATTAGGCCCAAACTTGATACCAGGAGTGGGGTGTTGAGACGCCAAAGGCAAAAATACACACATATGTGTATATATATATTGTTTTGACATACAGTATTGTCTACCTTCACTTCTGTCATGTAGAAAAAGGCCCTAATGGCTCTGAAGAAACAGAGCTCCACCAATCAGACAGGTCAGATAGGACTGAAGCGCAGTAAGTCAATTTATGGATCACTAAACTTTCCAGATGCTCCTGAAATAAGTTTGCATGAAATCTGTGATCTATGAATGATCTCTCTGATTGCCTCTGTTAAGCTCTGTCAGATCAGCCGGTGGTGGACACAGCGACCGCAACGGAGCAGGCCAAAATGCTGATCAAGTCTGGAGCGATCAGCGCCATCAAATCAGAGAACAAGAACTCAGGCTTCAAGCGCTCCAGAACACTTGAGGGTAAACTTAAAGTAAGAGATGTTTTGCACCCCATTAATGGCGAGTCAACATAAAATGTATTTGATTTTTTGTACAAAGCTACAAATACAAAGGTTTTCTTTGTTTCTCAGGATCCTGAGAAAGGTTCTGCCCCAGCATTCCTGCCATTTCAAAGGAGCGTCTCTACAGATGAGGAGCCTCCTGATGTAATGCGGTTTTACACTGTACAAATGATCCAGTCAAGGCTGCATTTATTTGATCAAAAATACAGTAAACCAGTAATATTTTGAAATATTATTATAACTTAAAATAACTGCTTTCTATTTGAAAATATTTTAAAATGTAATTTATTCCTGTGATGTAAAGCTGAATTTTCAACATCATTACTCCAGTCTTCAGTGTCACATGATCCTTCAGAAATCAGTATAATATGCTGATTTTTTTTTTTAACATTATAACACAATAACACATTGTTCACAATATTACTATTTTTATTGTAATTTGCAGCCTTGGTGAGCATAAGAAACTTCTTTCAAAACATAAAAAAAACAACTTTTGATCGGTTGTGTCAAAAGTGTGATTGTATGTATGCATGAATATATGTAAATAGCTAAATCTGTTAAGTATATTAAATAGTGTCAGTAGACTTGACTTTACACCATGTTGTTTCTTCTTGCTGTAGTCTGCTAAACGAATCCACAGGAAATCCCTGTATGAGAGGTGAGACTGTCAGACTCAGAATAATACTTGTAATCTAATACCTTCATAGAAAAAGTATTGCAGGAAACATTAAGGCTGTTCTTTCTGTCCTATAGTTTTGTTCCTGGAGATCAATCTCGTGACGATGAGGGAGGAATGTCGAGTCGAGATTCTGAGCGCGATCGGGAAAGAGAGATGGACTGGGAGAGAGATCGAGAAAGAGACAAGGAGAGAGAACGAGACCGAGAGCGTGAACATGAACGTGACAGGAGCCGGGATAGTGAAAGGGACAGAGATCGAGACAGAGAAAGAGACCAAGAGCGGGACGGACCCTACAGACGTAAGTGAATCTGTGCAAAAATAAATCACTTCCATTCAGTGTCCATATTGTGTCATTACAGTGTTTGTTAAAGGGGTCAACGGATGCCCATTTTCCACAAGTTGATATGATTCTTTAGGGTATTAATGAAAAGTCACTAAAATAGTTTGGTTAAAATTTCTCAATGGTAGTGTAAAAAACAGCTCTTTTCAGATCAAGCCGTTTTTGTAGCATTTTCCTTTAAATGTTAATGAGCTCTGCTGACCCCGCCCCTCTCTTCCGAGCTGCTCTCTGAGAGGCTGTTTAATTTAGCCGCATTCATCGCGAAACTTGCTAATTAGCACATTATTAGCAAAGGCGATTTGCAAAGATTCATTACAAAACATTATACACTCTTCTTCTGTAGATGAGGCTGGATCATGAATGATTTGCACGAACATAGACGCATTTATGTAGATTGAGGGCGCATTCCCTTCAGAAACAATGTAATCCACTGCCAGTTCAGCGGCTCAGATGTCGGGAGTAAATGACGACTGCTATGTTCATTATTACATCCAACAACAGAACACCTCAATTGCTTAGGAGTCATTCTTGTCTACATCTGCTCCGGCGGTGAAACAATGGCGGACTGATGACAGCTCACTCAGGGCGGGTCTAAGGTAAGACACAAGTCCAGTCTGTACTGAAACACTACTGTCAATCAAACTATAGTGGGAGGGGCCTGTTTTTGTGACGTCACACAGACAGGCATCTGAGATCGGCTCGATTTGAGAAAGGGGAAAACATTTAACCAGATTTTTTTTTTTAAAACCACTGGATGGATTTTTATCATTATAAGGTGGTTGTGTACACACACTGCTAACACACATTTCAGTTCAAACAACTTGTAAAAGTGCATGTAGCATCATATGACCCCTTTAAGAACAGAATATTTCATGCATATGCTTTTTCTAATAGTTAATCATAATAAGCTTTGTTCTGTTGAAATTCTGAACGTCTACTAAACGTCTCTATTGTTGTTCAGGGTCAGACTCGTATCCAGAGCGCAGAGGTGTGCGCAAAGGAAACACTGTGTATGTATACGGCACAGGTTTAGTGGAAGACAGTTTGCGCTCGGCCTTCACACAGCATGGCAACATCATCGACCTTTCAATGGACTCACCACGCCAGTAAGACGAATTCTGATGAAGTTCTGATGAAGGATTTTATGCTCAAGAAACATTTCATGTTGATAACAGTTGTACTGTGATATATTTTTTCAAAATATAAATCTCTTGTAACATTATAAATGTCTTTACTGTCACTTTTGATCAATTTAATGCTTCCTTGCTAAATAAAAGTATTTTTTAAATCTTTGTTGAACTGAGAAATGTCTGAGAAAAAAAACAATTATTTAACCCATTTTTGCCTTCTGTTTCTTACTAGTTGTGCCTTTGTCACCTATGAGAAGATTGAATCAGCAGACCAGGCTGTGGTAGAGGTCAGTAGTACATTCACTTTATACACTTTTGTATCATAATATTTTTTATACTTTATACTTCCTCTCTGGCCCTCAATTCAACAGGTTGTTTTTGCTGCTGTGCCTTTAAGAATTGCATATATAAATGACCTCAGTTTTGACAGGCTTCACTTTACATGTAATTATGTAATTTGTCAGGCATGCATATATAATCGTAAGTGGTGAATAAGGACTAGTGGTGATCCATACTTGATTCTATACTTGTCATATACAAGGGCATAGCAGTAGAATATTTTGTCTCTCCAAATGTTGTGCTTACGCAATATTAACTTGTACAGTAACAGGATTTATGCAAAAAATATACAGTCACAAAGTATATGAGTGTTAAGTATTATTCATGCGCCAATATTGTGAAAGATTCTATATGATTTTTATCAGTACTATTGTTGTTACTTGTATGTTTTTTGTGTAGTGTTTGCTTCATAAGAAAATGCTATATGGAAATGATATTGTAAATGTTGCCATGAATATAGCCATTGTTTATATATTGTTAAAACATAAATGAATGAAATACATACTAATATTGTATTTATTAATGTTTTAAATTACTTTTTTATATTTTCGGTTTTCATTTTAGTTTAATATTTAGACCGGTTATGTGCTTTTGTCATTTTAATTAGTTTTTAATGGGTTTTATTTCAGTTTAGTATTTCTAGCACTTCAACTTAATTATTTCAGTATGTTTTAATTTTAGTATTTGTTTTATTTGAGCTATTATAAATAGTTTTGATACTCTAAAAGCCAACCACACACGTGATCTGGGGACCCACCGACTACTTTTATGGACAGTCATGCAAGCTCTAGTGGTCCTGTGTTAATGAGCTCATGGTTGGGACATCAATATCATGTCGATTTCTGATGTTTTGCAGCTTAGCATCCATAAATCCAAAAATATGCAACAAAAATAGGCTGACTAAATAGTCTGGTGTGGATTGTAGAGTTTTTATATTGTGTATATTCAGGCTCATCTTGAAAATCTTGTTTTCTGTGATAGGACCCCTTTTATTTATTTACTGAAAGAAACCCGTTTTTCTTCTCTTTCTGTGTCTCAGCTGAATGGTGCTACTGTTGGTGACGTCAACATCAAAGTCAGCATTGCCAGAAAGCAGCCCATGCTCGATGCTGCCACAGGGAAATCTGTCTGGGCTTCTCTTGGTAAATAAAGACATTTCACAGGAAAACAACTGTGAGTGTTGCACACTTGACTAACCCATTTCTATTTCTGTGTCTTATCTTTCACAGCTGTGCAGAACAGTGCCAAGGGTTCGTACAGAGACAAACGGAGCCAGGTCGTCTACAGTGAGGACTTCCTTTGAAAACAGTTATTTAGCATATGTTAAACTTATAAAATAATCCAGCATTAGATTTTGTCTACATACAGCAAAAATGTAGTTTTTTTTAAAGAAGCGATGAAGTGAAACTGTTACTTTTCTGTCATTTTAATTAGCACAGCATTTGAGTATTTTTACCACTCAGTGTATCTGGACATTTAGCTCAGTCATGGATTTCAGTAAATAATCAATACACTTTTCCATCAGCATGCCTGGGTTGACTTCATAATATGGGCAAACTAAAAAAACATTACCTCAGTGAAACATCTTCAGAGTTTGACAGGCAGAAACTGTAAGCCAGTTTTTGAGTTTTTAGAGGTGATATCAAGCAAATCTGAGCTTTGTATAGATGTATTTTGTATTGGAGTATGAATAATAACTGATTTACTGCAGACCTCAGCTGTGTGAAACAAGTTTACCCCGCTACAATCCACAACATGAGATGGTATTGATGAAATGAGCTCTAGTTCAGACCTTCCAGTGCTCTTTTTGCCTAAAGGGAAACAGAACACTGAGAACACAAATGCAGAGACATGCACTGTTATATAAACTCTGCATACTAAAAAGAGTAACATTATATCAGATTTATTGGGAAACACATAATAGTTTTAGAATTTTCCTCTTTTTTTCTCCAGTGAGATATACAACATTACTCATATGAATATGAATGACTATGGGGAAAAATATCAAAACAAAATGTTTTTTGTAACAAATGTGAGAAACTGCAACACTCAATATTTCAGCATTAAGCTTTCATTTACAAGAGCCAATGGGTACATGCACTGTCTGATATGTGTCTTATATGGACAAGGGGCATAAGCATTAATCTGACAAGTAATAATAGTGTAAAATACTAGTAAATAGTGTTTTTAGGCTGATTTAGGAGATTTTGCTCTTTCCCATTTGCTCATTCAAGTACGTAAAAGCTGTGACTACAAAAAGCTGCCCAAGTGTATCAGTGTCTTTTTTGTCCATACAGTGTAAGTCAGTGGCTAGATCAGGATTTGTGTAACCTAACCAACATACTTCGTGGAAGGTTGGAAACCAAGCTTAACATGTTTAGTCAAGCTGTTTATAAAGAATGTGTGGTAGATTCGTTAAAACAGTAGCTAGGAAGAGTTTCCCCGAAAGTTCTGGGTATAAGAGATACTCCAGCTGGTGCAAGACGAAGCTTGCAAGCAGACGAGCAAGAGGAGAAGAGTCTGAAGGTGATATGGGAATAAGGGGTATGTTAGCAGCAGTGAGGAGACCAGTGAGAATGCCAAGAGCGGAGAAAAGGAAGGAGACCAAGAGGGAGTTGTTTAGTTTGCCAGACATACTGGAAGAAAAAAAGGAGTTGTGACCTATGGAGGGTGGTTGCTTTGTATCTAAGGAACAGGAATCCACTAGCATCACTCAATTTTAAATATTGATTTTTTAGGAGAAGATTTTCATTTCGGTGACAGCAAGGAGAATGTCTGGTTAGGATGTCTGGAGGAGGTGGGTATATAGACACAAGCTGCCAGAAGGCCGTCCCAGGATTTCCTGGGTGTGTGGAACATGCTTTGATGATATGGGAGCAGAATTTTTTTTTTTTTAAATCAGGTAAAGTTTTAAGCATAAAAGGTTCATGGGTGTAGGCTACATGACTTTACAAACATTTGACATTAAATAAGTATCTATTAGTGTCGATTTCAATGTGAAGCAGCTTTTTCCACAGTCTAATGCTCTTTATAACATGCATAATTAAATGTTCACACAATTAAATGTTCTCTAATTCAAACTGTTGCATTACTTAATTAGAGTAGTGAAATAAACATTTGAATAAACAAAATAAGTAAACAGAATAAATGCAGCACAGATGAAGAGGAGATGGCCACAATACCAAGTATTTGAATATTGGAAGAATATTAAAATCCAACAGGAAAAATAATAACTCCTGTATAAAAGGACATGCCGTTTTTGTTTCTTTCACATGATGAAAATATGTGCAATGAATACCAGCACTGAAAAAAAAAATGCTTTTCTTAGTATTTTTGTCTTGTTTCCAGTCAAAATATCTAAAGATTCTTAAATCAAGATGCATTTTCTACATAAGAAAAATGACATGCGTATTTAGTCTTTTAAGTGCATTTTTCTTATTTTGCAAATGATCTGCCAATGGGGTAAGAAAAATAATCTTTTTACCATTTGCATTAAGATTATTTTTCTTGTTTTAAGTAATGCACTTAATTTACATTCCAAAATAATCAGTAAGAAAAGCATTTTTGCAGCATGAATGAATGAATGAGGTATTTAAACAAAAAAGGAACCGAAAGAAACTCTGGGTTTAACGAAGAAAACCTGCAGCCGACCAGGTTTGGGTCACAGAGTAAGTTACCATGGTAACTGACTCGGAGTTTCAGAAACGGGCTTGACTTACCCTGCTTTCTCGGGTTTGACATACCTCCCATTCTGAAACGGAAGACCCAGAATTTCCCTCATTTCAGGGTTAACACTCTGAAGCGAGCCTCTGGGGACACACTGTCAGTTTATTTCCAACCTGCTTTAGCTCACCTGGCCTGTGATTTTTCAAGTGATCCTGAAGACCCAGATATTTTTCATTGTGAAGGGGGAAAGAATCCCAGTGCTGGTAGAGCAGCCAACTCAAAGCATAGAGAGAGACTAGAGAGTGGTGACTGAAGTAACTACGATGGAAGAAGAAGGGTATCTTGATTAGAGCGCTAAACCAGAAGCAGCAAGCATGTTGGAGGTTACATCTGACAGAGCTGGGAGGACATGTGATAGGAGCCCTAGGCTAGGTTAAGTTTTTTAATAAGGTCTGCCTATGACACCTTATCAAGTCCAAGTAATGTGTCTTGGTGGTTTAGCACAGAGGAGAACTGTCAGCACATGCTGACTGGCAGCAAGATCGCATTGGCGCATTGGTGTAGATGGTGACTTAATCAGGTTATGTGTTGGCAGACATCCTTAAGGTGCATATAAAGGCAAACAAAAGCCCCCCTGCCCCACAAAGGCAGTTCACAGAATTTGTGAAAATGGGAGGCTTTGCCAAGTCTTGCCCAGAGGGAACCTAGATCAATCCTAGCAACTGGAAAATGACTGGGCAGTGGTGGTCGACTTTGGCCAGCGGCTAAAATTTCCATCCGAGACTGCCGCCGCCACCACCACCTTATCGGTGGACATAGTGTTTTGGTAAAAAGCAGCTAGGAACCTAATCATGTTTGAGTTTATCATACCATGGGATGAGTGGACGGAAACAGCCCATTAGAGGGAGAAGTTAATAAACACTGCTCTGGCTGCTGAGTGTAAGGAAAATGGATGGAGGACTGACTGCCATTTACCCTCTGGAGGTTGGGCGTCAAGGATTAATGGATGTTTTTAGCTATGGTTAAGAATGAGGGATCAAAAATGGAGTGAGAAAAGCAAGAATAAGGTAGTATGGGGAGAGAATGATTGTGTTTTGGAAGAAAGGTCATTGAACTGTAAAGGAAGAATATCTGTATGTGAAGGTAAGAGACAATAAAAAGGATCCTGTGTCCACCTGCGGGGGTAGGTGATGTTCCTGACCATTGTCCCACCACCAAAAGATGTCCTGGGGGACAAAATATCTATGAAAGACCGCAGCTGGACCGAAGGCACTGACGGAAACGCAGCATGCAGCAATGCCCAACAGCTACCTGTATATGTAATAGTGGAGTCACTATTGTTTGGACCTCATTGATTTTAATTGTATGGACAATAAGAGTTAAATATATTATTTTGTGTTTCACAGAAGAAAGTCAGTTGAGAAAGTCACAGGTTTGAAACAACAGGGTAAATAAATCATGACAGAATTTTCATTTTTGGGCAAACTATCCATAAATAACTGAATAAAAAGGTCATTCATTCTCTCAAGGCTATAGAGCTCAAATGCATAGTTATTACATATCGATTTCAAAGACATTTATATGGCTGTGCAAAATAAAAATATAAAAGAGTATTAAGAAAATAAAATAGGGTAAATTTTCCTTTTCATTATAACACCCACTTTACCTATTTAAATATGATCTAAAACCCTAGGCTAACACCACCCTCATTGTTTCGCTGCATCTCCATGTGGTTTTGGGGCATGGTCTTTCCGTGTTGCTCCATCAGGTGGCGGCGCAGAGCAGACTTATGGGCAAAGCTGACATGGCAGTATGCACATACATACGGCCGCTCCCCACTGTGCACATTCATGTGGTCGTACAGTGTTGACTTTTGAGTGAAGGTCTTGTGGCACAGGGGGCAACAGTGAAGCTTGGAAACTCCACGGTGGACGATCATGTGGCGGTTGAGGATATTAAAGTGGCTGAAGTGCTTCCCGCAGCATGGACACATGTACAGTTGATGTGACACCAGGGAATGCATGGCTAAGTCCTGCGTTGAGCAAAGTGCTAGTCCACACTGCTCACACACCACTGGTCCCGTTACGCTGGACGTGGATCCAACCACTGCCACGGACTCGTCAGCAGTTCCATGCTCATTTGTATGTGTCCCAACTCCCATTCCCTCTTCCCCACTGGAAGCTTCCACACCGAAGTGTGCAGGACCTCCATCAGAGCCGATCTCTTCTCCTTGTCCCTCTCCAGGCCTGTACTCAACTAAGACAGAACCATCTGTGAAATGCCGACTGGACTTGAAATCGGCTCCAAAACTACTTATGGTCTCATCTGGCGTCGGAAGGTGCTCCTGATAATCCTGATAGTTACCCAAGAACTTGCAGTCCTTGAATATGTATCGCTTCCTGTGTTTTAAGCCTCTTCCTCTGCCTCCCCTGTGCTCTCCGTGCCGTCGTCTCCACATGCGGCCTGCCCCTCTGAGGCCGTTGCCTTTAGCTCGCCCCTCCATATTGGGCTCCTCTATACCTGTGTCCAGCGGTTCGTGGTCGTCTAACATGACAACAGCTTCTCTGTCTTCCTCCTCAACACCAGAGGTCTTCTCGGGGTCTTGATGTTCATCGTTGATCTGCACCTGAATGATGTCACTCTCAGGCCCATCCGCTCCCTCGAAGTGTCCAGATGCATCTGATCCTCTTACCTGTTATGGAAAAAAACATAAATTAGTAAACTACAACTGAGCAAACTACCACAATATGAGCTGATCTGATCCTTTGGGGTGTTCAAACTGGTAGAGATTTACAACAGAGAAATCAGAAGTTGATTTGATGCATGACTGTTGGCAATGAGTCTTTATGTAAAATGCAAATCATCTGTGGTGGAAAATGGAAACTATTGTATTTGGTGTAATGAAATGTGTTTATGCAGATTAAGGTTCCAAAAACACATTATTTTCCACATTCTGTACATTATTGTTTCTCCTCTATGCCCCGCCTTTCTGAAACGCATCGATTTTTACAAAGCTCATCGGTCTGAAAAGCCAGGTGTGCTCTGATTGGCCAGCTATCCAGTGCGTTGTGATTGGCCAAATACTTCAAGCGTGTGACGGAAATGTTACGCCCCTCACCACACTGTGATGATGCCCTGTCAGGCCGGAGCGACAAGACAAAAACATTAAAACCCATTATAAACGAGGCATTTGTTGCATCCAGTGGGGACATAATTACGGATTATAATGATTTATACTGTCTTTTTACGCGTTGCGTTGCATCGCGCCGCGTAAACATAAAACCATGTCTGCATTTGTGATCGGAGAAATGACAAACAACAAGCCCTACTCTACACTGCTCAAAAAACTCGCGTTTGAATCGTCAGTGGCAAATTCTTTAAATATAAAAAACGTACTTACAGTCTTTGAGTCAGAACAGCCGGCATTGTAGTCTACTCTACCAGGATCAGGAAACAGTCCTCCATAAAATGCACTGGACACATCTGAATATTTGGGTTAAACCAGGGGTGCCCAAACTCGGTCCTGGAGGGCCAGTGTCCTGCAGAGTTTAGATCCATCCACAATTAGACACACCTGAACCAGCTAATCAAGCTCTTACTAGGCATACTAGAAACTTGAAGGCAGGTGTGTTGAGGCAGGTTGGAGCTAAACTCTGCTGGACATCGGCCCTCCAGGATCGAGTTTGGGCACCCCTGGGTTGAACTGTTCTGGAACAGTGTTGTAAATACAACTTAACCACTGATTTCTAGTCGTGTCCTCTTTTGGAAGGCCGAACAAAGTAGTTTCGCTTTCACAACGAAACAGCGTCACACACCGCGGCCTTGAGTGAGCGCAGGCCGGAGGCCTAGAGTGAGCCGCGGCCTAATGTATGCGGAGGCCGGCTTGAGTGAGCGGTGGCGGGCGGGCTTGAGAACGGCACAGCCGGTGGATTCGACAAAGGAGCGTCCAGCGGGCTTGTGCCAACCACATGGGACGACTCTGGGCTGGACTCCGCTTCGTCCACGGTGAAAGCCGATCTGGCGATCGACAGCGTGAAGTTGATGTATTTCCTCAGTGACCAGCACGGATCAGCTCCAGTCATGACGAAGGGGATGTCATCCTCTTTTGGAAGACCAAACAAAGTAGTTTCGCTTTCACAACGAAACACACAGCGTCTTCACGACATGGCGGTGGTGGCAACAACAATACTACAGCGAGAATAAAAGTTACGCCTTCTTTCTTTCCGTGAACATTTGGGCGGCGTAATGCAAATCTTCCCACATCGTGATGTAGATATGTGGGGGCGTGTTAGAACGAGCCGTTTTAGGTAGGTGCGGCTGACTCTTAACTTTTATAAAGAATATCTCTTTGGATTTGAGACTTTAGTCTTTGCAACTTTACAGATCTTCTTTATGCACCAAGAGCTTGTATCACTTCAAAGAGAAAGGAAAAATTTTAATCGCATCATATGACCCCTTTAAACGTCAAAGCAAACACAGCAATTTGGAGAGTTTGGTGAGAATTCAGTGATCAAGAATTCAATGATTACTCAAAAATGTTTACAGAAAACATTGCACTGCATTTTTCTGGGACGTAATCATGGATAATGTGTCATATTCGTGTAATCATCAGCGAGTATGACTAATACAACCATCAATATATACATTTGGTGAACTCCAGTGATAGGACTGCCATTGTGAACTCTCTATGTTCCTCCCAGATTAAGACGTTAAGATGTTAGATATAATCTATTATCATTGTCTCTTTGAGCATTATTAGTATCTGAAGCAAATCTAACAAATATTTACACGGTGTATAGTCAAATAACTGTCATCTTTGTGAGGGATGTTGGAGAGTTCGGCATCAGAAGCCTGGAGCTCCTTTCCTGAATTGTGAGGATGCAGTGATGCAGTATAAGAATCCAAATAAAGCCCAATGAATGGGTACTTACACTGACAATCACCGGCATAGACGGATAGTCTTTTGACTTCACAGTCTGAATAGCCTTGTTTGAGGTTGAGACATTCACAACTGGGCTGCAACTCTGCGGCTGCATGTACTGGCTCAGGGCTCCTCTGCATTTCTCCACCACATGCTCCATCTGCAGGTAGCTGGCTGCAGTCAGGTAGTTCACAATCTCTTTGGCACTGAACTGCAGCATACCCGTGTAACAGGACTGGAGGAGTTCACACACCACCGCTGAGCTGTACAACATCGACACCTGCTGGATAGAGAGAGCATTTGTTGACCGAATCAAAACAACCACCATTAATGTAAAAAATTATTTACTGCTAACAAAAGTACACTCTGATTTTAAAGCAACACCAAACAGAATTGCATAAATTCAATTAACAAACACCAAAGGTCCATGAGCACCAAGAACGATAACTATAATGTTAACTATATGTGCATCCACACCAACACACAACAACATTCTGTACATTATGATTACATGCTGCACTTATGTTGTCTGCCACTTTATATGCTCAAGCTCTTTAAAGTTGGATGGAATTTAATTGGCTGTCAATGTTTTTATTGTTCATCAGCTAGAAGAAAAAATCACTCTGAAAGTGATTGCAACAATACATTTCTGAGTTGTTATCAATACAGCTGTGGTGTGGACTTCCATATTCTCATAGAAATAGAACGATTACTAAAATTGTATTTAAAATTATTTAACATTTTCTAGTTTAAATAAAAAGCAAGCCATATCTAAAAACATTTAAGTTATTCCAAAAAATCAATACATGAAGCAGCTATTAAACAAAGAAGAGACAATACGGTCACGTAATAATTCAATTAAAATGTATACAAACATTTTTGCATGATTTTAAGAGATAGATAAATATGAAATTGATGCCACAAAAATTGATGTGCAGCAAAGACACATCATTATTATTTATTCAGGCTGTCCAGATTTGTCACCTTATGCATAAAAAATAAGACGGAACAAAATCACACAGAATATTTCACAAGAACCTGGCAACAAATGGCTTTACCTGTAGCTCTGATGAGGGGTTCATGAGAAACTGGTCCCTGAGAAACACAGAGCAAGCAGCCAGCACGACCTTGTGACCCCTGAACATGCGCCTGCCTCCCGCCACGATGGTCACATCACAGAAGTGCTGCTGCGTCCGCAGGTAGTTGATGTTACTCAGGGCCGTGTCTCCATGCCCAGGCAAACGGAAACTCACCACATCCACATCCATGCTTTACTACACCTAAAATGAAAGAAAAAAGACAAAAAATAAAAACAAACAAACAAACACACAAAAAACTTATTTTTACTATTTGGAATATTTCATCTGAATGCCCACAAAACAAATACCTACACTTCAAAATGATCACAGTTACTATTACAATGATACTTCATGCTAAATGAAGGGGGTTTACACACCCCTAGCTCTTATTGTAATGTGTTGCCTTCTTGAGCATCAAAGACATCAATGTTTGCAGCTTTGGATCTCAAAACCATACAGTCACTGTTGGAAAGAGCTTGAATGTGCAGAAGATGCTGGAAAACCAAACACTATGCAAGACATGGAAGAACAGTGGGCTGTTTGTTTACTGCTTAGGGCTGTGTTTCCCAAAAGCATCGTAAGCCACCGATGGTCTCTACGTTCAACTTTAGCTTCCTATGCTTTTGAGAAACACAGCCCAGGACAAACAAGGGACTCATGAACAACTATCACAAAATATAAAAACAGCTGTGGAACAGAAACAACACACAGTATTAAGAATTAAGCGTAAAATTTGTTTGGTTATAAATATATTGAGTTATTAATTATTTTGTCTTGTGGATATATAACATCTGTTAACAGTGTTGGGGAAAGTTGCTTTTAAAAGTAACGCAATATTGCGTTACTCCATAAAAAAGTAACTAATTACGTTACTTCGTTACTTTTTATGGAAAGTAATGCGTTACGTTACTTTTTAAATCTGGACAGGGCTTGCTTGTTTGTTTTTAAAATAAAAAAGTTATATTGTTGGCAAATATAAAAGCCTTTTCACACCAAAAGTGAAATGAATGCGCCTCAGGCTGAAGGGAAAGTAAATGTACGTCCGTACAGTAGAATGCAGAAGAAGACATTCAACACACTTCAGCAATAAACAAAGACACACAAATGTTTGTCTAGAGTAATTTGTGCTTATTAGTACGGTTGAACTGGATCATCGAAAGTCAGAAGCAAAGACATTGTTTAATAGAATGGGATTAAATACATAAAGCATATTTGTGTTGTTTAACATTTAATTATTGCAGGTATGCGTTATATTCTGAGTTGCATTATTCTTATTCATTTTGAGGAATACTGAATCTGTGAGTGAGATGAATTAATGCATATTCATATTTATTTTAGAACTACAGTAACATCTGATTTCTCTCAACATGGGGACAGGAGAGCTGACAATCAATACATTGGAAGAAAAAAAAGTAACTTGCGTTACTTATTTGAAAAAGTAATTTTTTTGTAAATTAAAAAAGTAATGCGTTACTTTACTAGTTACTTGAAAAAAGTAATCTGATTACGTAACTCGCGTTACTTGTAACGTTTTACCCCCAACACTGTCTGTTAATTGAAACACATTGCTCAGGGAAGTACTAAAAAAAACAATTTTTATGATTTTTCACGATCCTCTTATTATTTTTGTTATTAACCTATTGCAGCTTCTGAAAGGTGTGTAAACGTCTGACTTTATGTTCATATTTAGAATAAAGCAGCAACACAATTCTCCATTGAATGAATTATGTGTGCTCAAGTGTTATTGTTTGTATCAGTGTTAAGCTAAAGTAGCTGGCACTGTAGCATCTTTTGTTTCAGACAGACTGTTTAACACACTGCCCTCAATACAATACTAACACTTCACTTCACTGATAAACAACATGAACTTACTGGAGTGATTTAGTGAGGAGAAATCAATAATCCTAGAACAGAGGAACTTATATCAGATGTATGATGTCTAGAGATCAATGCAGCTCATCCACATCACGGGACGAGAGAAAGCCCAGACTACAACACTCGCGCGGATCTCGTGGACAGAAATCTGCGGTCTTTATGTGTCGGATCTCGGTCTTTCCTAACATATGCTTTCTGTTGTGCTCCGTGTGTTTCAAAACAATTACAGCTCAGATTCGCAGAATGAAAGGAAGAAAACTTACCAGGAAATATTGAATACGAAAGATGATTTTCAGAATAAAAGCCCCGTCTGGATAACAATAAGCCAGCGGCTCTTCACCTGGGTTTCGGGACCCCCGGGGTCGGTGGAAGGGGGGGTCGTGGGAAATGTTAAATTTTGAATGGGCGAGTAATAAAGTTTAGACTACCCTCTTAAACTTAATGCTGTTGAACAGAATTTACAGAGCAAACTATTTGCTCAAATAACCCTAACATCATCAGCAACACTGAAATACAAGTACGCAGTTCTGTCCGTCAGATGCGCGTGAAAGTTGCATGTGTTATCAGCAGTGTTCGGGAAAGTTACTTTTAAAAGTAATGCATTACAATATTGCGTTACTCCATAAAAAAGTAAGCGGAAAAGTCACTGACTTTTTGCGACAGGTGGGATACAGTTTACGGCATTTCTCATTAAGGTATCCGTAAACGGCGATTGAGTGTCGCACAATTCTGACTGAAATTCAATTATGTCAAGGCTGTAATGTGATTGGCTATTAAGACACCGTTATTCCGTTACAGAGATGAGCACTCTGATTTACAAAATTTCCATAGGAATTAGGAAACTGACTTCTAAATGCTGTGGTTGACCATTCAGAGTCAAGTACTGATTGGAATCAGGTAACCCTGGAGTCTTAAGCGCCGAGGTGAGGACAGTAAAGTCTCTTAACTTAGCGGAAAAGTCACTGACTTTTTGCGACAGGTGAGATACAGTTTACGGCATTTCTCATTAAGGTATCCGTAAACGGCGATTGAGTGTCGCACAATTCTGACTGAAATTCAATTATGTCAAGGCTGTAATGTGATTGGCTATTAAGACACCGTTATTCAGTTACAGAGATGAGCACTCTGATTTACAAAATTTCCATAGGAATTAGGAAACTGACTTCTAAATGCTGTGGTTGACCATTCAGAGTCAAGTACTGATTGGAATCAGGTAAGGTGTTTCTCAAACGGAAGACTGCATCCTTCCTAGTTCAGTCCTCCTCGGCATTAAACGCTAGAATGAGACAGTCTAGTAAGTGCACGTGGCTACGTCACACAAGTTCTCGCCCTCATCGTCACGAAAATACAAATAAAACAGTTTTGAATAAAATAGTTTTGGAAAAATACATTGCATTACAAATCATTATATTATTTGGCTTTCTATTTATGCAATACAGTAAATCACAGCTGTCTACAGTCTCCCGGTGGCTTACATTATTGGCAGTTTAGCGTTTAGTGAGTAATTTACAGCAAAACAAAAAATAACATCTATGTTTTCATGTCCGTAAACATTATTTCTGAATCATTTTTCATCAGTTTATTTTCATGAAATGGAATGGGTACAAAGGATTGTGGGTGATTGAAGGTCGCGGAGGATACCATGCATCCTTCAAATTCAGCTGAATGAAGGACGCGAAACGAAGGCTGCCTTCCAAGGATCATTCTGATTTAGATGGCCTTAAAGGGATACTCCACCCCAAAATGTAAATTTAGTCATTAATCACTTACCCCCATGTCATTCCAAACCCGTCAAAGCTTCGTTTGTCTTCGGAACACAATTTAAGATATTTTGGATGAAAACCGGGAGGCTTGTGACTTTCCCATTGACTGCCAAGTTAAATAACACTGTCAAGGTCCAGAAAAGAATGAAAAGCATCATCAGAATAGTCCATCTGCCATCAGTGGTTCAATCGGAATTTTATGAAGCGACGAGAATACTTTTTGTACGCGAAGAAAACAAAAATAATGACTTTATTCAACAATTCGTCTCCTCGGTCTCTCTCCGCTTTGACCGTAGCACCATTTTGGAGAATATCCACTGAACGCAAGCAGCGTACGCTATTCTGTGTCAGCCGCGACACAAGGATATGTTTTCTACGTGTATTTACGCTTTGATTTGGATGCGCTGTTTTCGTTCAAATCAAAGCGTAAATACACGTTGAAAACTTACCCTTGTGTCGCGGCTGACACAGAATAGCGTACAGTCACAAGCCTCCCGGTTGTCATCCAAAATATCTTAAATTGTGTTTCGAAGATGAATGACGCTTTTACGAGTTTGGAACGACATGGGAGTAAGTGATTAATAACAAAATTTTCATTTTGGAGTGGAGTATCCCTTTAAGCGACATTTGATGACATGGCAGCCAAGATATGCATCCTTCGGAGGATGCAGCCTTCCGTTTGAGAAACACCCAGAGTCTGTGCAGTAGTGTTGTGAGGTGGAGCCGCGGTATTAAAGTCCCGCAGACCTAATCAACCATAATGACATGTTTTTATAGCATCAAATTGCTAGCTAAAATCAAACTTATCACAAAAAACGAACATTTGAACATATATCAGCGTGTTAACTACCTTAAATGACCAAAACCGTCTTTCAGAAAATTGTATTGGAAGTGTAATTTATTTTTTATATTGACTCAAGTACCATTCGTTTACATGGAGAGGGCGGGGTTTATGACCTGTACTGCAGCCAGCCACCAGGGGGGCGATCAAAGAGCCCGCAGCTTCACTTTTCAGGAGGTGTGAGGCACACCTGGGTTTATACAACATCATTAACCGCTTTTCCACTGTCGGGTTGAATGGTTCTAAGAACAGTAAGGAATGGTTAGTTAGATTTCCACTTGAGCTGAACCGTGTTGGTAGAATGAGTGTAGTTACGTCGCCACTCAGGATGGGTCACTTGTTTGTTGTCTGATTCTGGCTGCTAGTTTCTCTCTGTAGCTAGCTGGCCAAGCACACTATTTGAGTGAAGTAAAAGGAAATATCTGTTCATCCTCCATAACACGGTCGCTACCTATCTCATCTTAGTACCAAGACAATGACTGACACATTTGTATTACCAGCTCTGTTGTCAGCCCCACAGTGGTAAATGAAGCCATATCCATACCGGCTGGGCCAGATCAGCATGAAATGGAATGGTTAAGCAACAAGAATGGTTCGGCCCGATGGTGGAAAAGCGCTTATCACCTATTCAGACAAAATGTCTTATTTTGTGTTTCTCAGAAAAAAGTCAGAGGTTTGAAATGACATGAGGGTGAGTAAATAATAGAATTTTCAATATTGGGTGAACTGTTGCTATGAGTGAGTATAAATTAATTCAGTCTCTCCAGGCTCAAATGCTTTGGCAGTGTTCGGCCTGCACATTGACAACAATACAGTTATTACATACTGATTACAAAGACATACATTTTCACCTAATGTGCACTTATAAATTGTGCACAATAAGCCTAGAAATGTGTATTAAGAAAGAAAATAGGGTTAATTCTGATTAACACAGTAACTATTTAAATCTGATCTAAACCCCTTCCCCAACACCACCCTCATTGTTTCGCTGCATTTCCAGATAGTTTTGGGCCGTTGTCCTTCCATGTTGCTCTTTCAGGTGCCGGCGCAGAGCAGGCTTATGGGCAAAGCTGACGTGGCAGTATGCGCACACATGCGGCCGCTCCCCACTGTGCAGGTTCATGTGGTCGCACAGTGTTGACTTCTGAGTGAAGGTCTTGTGGCACAGGGGGCAACAGTGGAGCTTGGAAACTCCACGGTGGACGATCATGTGGCGGTTGAGGTTACTGGAGTGGCTGAAGTGCTTCCCGCAGCATGGACACACGTACAGTCGGTGAGTTGACAGGGAATGCATGGCTAAGTCCTGCGTTGAGGAAAATGCTAGTCCACACTGCTCACACACCACTGGTCCCGTTACACAGGACGTGGATCCCACCACTGCCACGGACTCATCAGCAGCTCCGTGTTCATTTGTATGTGTCCCAACTCCTATTCTCTCTTCCCTGCTGGAAGCTTCCACACCGAAGTGTGCAGGACCTCCATCAGAGCCGATCTCTTCTCCAGGCCTGTACTCAATGCGGACGGTACCGTCTGCGAGATGCTGATTGGACAGGTAATCAGCCCCAAAGTCTGCTCCAAAATTGCCCATTATCTCATCAGGGGTCGGAAACCGCCAAGCCTCCTGATAGTTACCCAAGAGCTTGCGATCCTTCAAAGTGTATTGCTTCCTGTGTTTTAAGCCTCTTCCTCTGCCTCCCCTGTGCTCTCCGTGCCGTCGTCTCCACATGCGGCCTGCCCCTCTGAGGCCGTTGCCTTTAGCTCGCCCCTCCATATTGGGCTCCTCTATACCTGCGTCCAGCGGTTCGTGGTCGTCTAACATGACAGCAGCTTCTCTGTCTTCCTCCTCAGCACCAGAGGTCTTCTCGGCGTCTTGATGTTCATCGTGTATCTGCACCTGAAAGATGTCACTCTCAGGCCCGTCGTCCTCTCCCTCGAAGTGTCCAGATGCATCTGATCCTTTAACCTGTAATGGTGAAAACAAATTAGTTGAACTTGTTAAAACACAAGTGAGCAAACTACCAAAATAAGTGCTGATATGACACTCTTTGATTTGGGACGGTCAAACTGACAGAAATAATGTAGCCACCATGTTTGATGATTTTGCTGGCGATGTGAGATTAAGGAACATCGCAATAATTTTAATGAGTTTTATTTAGCCATTACTTTTCCAGAAGATCATTATTTAAATTTCCAGATCCTTCTTCCTCGTCTCAAAACCTGCAAGTATGCTAGCAATATGAGATGTTTTAATAGTGTCTCTTTATAAACTTCAGTTGCAAAAACCACTCGAGGGTTTGAATGCTAATAATCATTAGTATTAGCATACAAAGCAAAACCAACAAATATTTACACAGTGCATGGTCAAATCACTGTCATCTTTGTGTGGGATGTTGGAGAGTTCGGCATCGGCAGCCTGGAGCTCCTTTCCTGAATTGTGAGGATGCAGTGATGCCGTATCAGAAAGGGATGAAATGGATCCCAATGAATGGGTACTTCCACTGACAATCACTGGCATAGACTGAGGGTCTTCCGATTTCACAGTCTGAATAATTAATGGGAGAAACAGAGAAAGACAAACATAATGCAAGTAAGAATTGTATGGTTAAACTCTTTTATTTGCATTATATTTCTTTATATGCACAGTTCATCCAAAAATAAATATTGTCATTTATGCTCGTTAAGTAAATTTTTTTAGGGATGCACGATATTATCGGACCAATATCGGAATCGGCCGATAATGGCTTTAAATGTAACTATCGACATCGGCCAGATATGAAAAATTATGCCAAAATGTCTTGCCTATAAGAGGAATACATTAATTCACATGTGCTCAGGGTGTGCTAGCGATTAGATCACATCAGCATTGTGGCTCATTCTTGAAGCAAAGTTTTGCCTGAATGGTGATTGGATTCACGGTTTTGGATCGCTGCATTTAATCTGAGAATGCACGTACAGTGTATGATAGAGTAAACAGTAATATCGCTGCATCTGCAGCCTCCCCCGGGTCCTAATGCCCGGTAATGCGAGATTTGCAATTGCATTTGGATTATGTCACAATTTATGCGCCCATATGTGGAAAACGCAATTGTAAATACAATTTGCAATTGCTTTTGAAAAAAGTCCTTAACGCCCTTATTTGTATTTTATATTTAATCTGTATCTATCTGTATTTTATGTTCTACTGTTAGTGTTATCTGTATGCACCAAGGGTCTGAGAGTAACGCAATTTAAATTCTCTGTATGTGCTGTACATGTGGAAGAATTGACAATAAAGCAGACTTGAACTTGAAAGTCCTGAATATTCTTCCATACACTCACTTGTGCAATGTAATAAATGACATACTAGTGATGGGAGAAATGAACCTTTTCGAAGTTTTGAACCAACTGCTTCGCAAAATGATTCACTGTTTCGAAGCACTCCAAACACTAGTTACGCCTGCTGGTCAAAACTGTGTAAATGCAACAAAAACTAAAAAAACCCCCAAACAAACAGCTTTTACAAACCCAATGCAAATGCTTTCTTGAAAGTATAATATTAAATGCAATTAAAATAATAAAATAGCATTAAATATGAAGTGTCTGTATATGTTTGTTGGTTTTTTAAATTATTAATCATTTGTAGTGTGTTTTTTTTTTTTAAAGGCCAGTAAGAGACTATTAACTACTACTCATCCTTTAATTACACAAATGTCAACAACTTGATAAAACTGATTTTAGATTAGGTAAAAACCATAGACGATCTCAGTGAACCCCTCAATGAACGAAGCCTTGTTTACTGAAATCACATGAATTTGGCAGTTTGATATGCGCTTTCCAAACAAATGATTCACAAAGGTTTCTAAGCATTCATGAAGCAGTGTTTCAAGTGGCCATCATAATGAGCGGCCATCATTATGACGTACATCCGAAAGTTAGCGATGGAAGGGCATAACATTTTTTTGGACTGCGGTCCAGTCAAAAGAGTTTTTAATCAAGTTTGGAGCAAAACAATGCAGGACTGTGGCTCTCCAGGACCGAAGCTGGCCACCCCTGGATGAGACTATCACAACTTTCAAGAAGCAGCTGAAGACACGTCGCTCCCACAAATATTTCACAACCTTCAACCAATGCACTCACAGAAACTACTCTTCTTTTTTTCTGCATTTATCCTCTGCTCTAGCTTGTTTCTGGATCTACTTTTCTAATAAACCTGCCAGAGTATACTGTATGAATATTGATGGTTCTGTGATGATTTATGTTCCTCTAATGCCCGGTTCAGACTACACAATTTTAGCCCGATTTGCTTGACGTAGGGTGTCGTGGGGATTCGTAAACGACAATGGGCGTCGGGACGCAAGATTCCATCGTTTCAGCACGTGTAGTGTGTCATAGTGGACAACAACCGATTCTGCGTCTGCGATGCTTCACGACAGAAAGACTAGCATGTTTAATTTTTTTTCCGTCGTCCACGCCGAGTTCTGTCACATTGGTGGCGTTGACCAATAGCAGCACAGAAGCTCTTTCATACACAGGTTTCAAACATGACAAAACGAAAGAGAGATGGTGCTGCTAGATGGAATTATGAGATGGAGGAAAGGTTCGTTGGAGCTGTGGCAACAGTACTCCTGCCTGTATGATGTGTCATCGAGGGACTACCACGAGAGAACAAAGAAAGAAAAATGCTGGCGAACTATAGCGGAAGCGCTTCAGCAATGTTTACACTCTTGTTTTCGCTAGTTCCGCCTTCTCGATGACATCACGTTAAAGACGGATGAATGGTCGGGAAGCAACGTGTAGTCTGACATGTTTCTTGTCCACGACACGACAAGATTTTAGGAGTCAAAATCGTGAAATCTGACACAGTGACCGACAAAAATACTGTGTAGTCTGAACCGGGCATAAGTCTCTTTGAATAAAAGTGTCTGCTATGTGAATGTACAAAAAAGAGCATCCTGCAAAACGTCTCCTTCTATGAAGAATTTTATGTCTAGGTGAGGGGTTTCATTAAGAAGAAACAAGGTCTGCAATGGTGACCAGTGTTTGAGGTTGAGATGCTCACAATGGGGCTGCGACTGCGGGGCTGCATGTACTGGCTCAGGGCTCCTCTGCATTTCTCCACCACATGCTCCATCTGCAGGTAGCTGGCTGCAGTCAGGTAGTTCACAATCTCTTTGGCACTGAACTGCAGCATACCCGTGTAACAGGACTGGAGGAGTTCACACACCACCGCTGAGCTGTACAACATCGACACCTGCTGGATAGAGAGAGCATTTGTTGACAACCAAAACAGCAAATGATTTTCACATTTTTAATGTTGCAGTGAAACGGAAGTAGCAACAGATCTGGTGTTGTGATGTAAATCAAAGCGGAACTGATTATTAAAGAAAAAAGAAAATTGTAGGGTGGGGACTTGGTTCTATCAATTCACAATAAGGTCAATAACATGCATCAATTTTCAATTTATGCAGACTTGAAATTTTGCATCATTACCATATTATGGAATTGCATAAATAATGATTGATTTCAAACAGGTTTCCTGAACACTCCCCTGGCCCAAACTCACGCTACTGATTGAGTCAACATTGCTTTTTTTTTTTTATAAAATAATGTTTGATAGCACCTTCAAGTCAAATCCATACACACACACACATATATATATATATATATATATATATGTGTGTGTGTGTGTGTGTGTGGTTTAGGGGGACTCTCCATAGGTAATGGTTTTTATACTGACTAAGCTAATGATGTATTTTCTATCCCCTAACCCCACTGCAAAACATAACCCTTACAGCAAACTTCTGGCATAAAAAAAAAAAATTAAATTTTAAGCCATTTGGTTTACAAGGACACAAAGTGTCTTCATAAACTATGTCATTATATACACGCACACACATTTTAGCTTCACAATGACCCATCTTTAAGCCAAATCCAAAACACACACATACCATTTTAGCTTTAGAATAACCCCAGAAGTCTATAAATGCGGCTATTACACCGAAAATAGGTGAACAAACAAAGGTCTATCTTGACATTTTACGTTCATAAATGAGTGTCCTTGGATGGACCGGTGGAGGGAAAGAATGGAATTCCAGACTTGCTTGGAATGCACAACTACAAATAAGCTGGTCTTACTTTCTCCATTTATGCATAAGGTCCTTTACACAGTGCAGTTCATTATGGTCAACTAAAGTTTTTTTTTTTTTTTTACATGATTTTAGAAGGGGGTAATCTGAAGTCACTGACACAAATAATAACAAATGGGAAAATTAATGTTATATTTTCAGGGTGTTTGTGACACTATTTTATTAGATTTCATCCACTAAACAAAAAAGGCAGACCAAAGTAACACTAACAACGCGGAAGATAAAATATGTTTGCTTCTGATGATGCTGTAACTTATGTATTTAACTGAATTCTGATTGCATGACAAGCCCCTCACCTGTAGCTCTGATGAGGGGTTCAGGAGAAACTGGTCCCTGAGAAACGCAGAGCAAGCAGCCAGCACGACCTTGTGACCCCTGAACATGCGCCTGCCTCCCGCCACGATGGTCACATCACAGAAGTGCTGCTGCGTCCGCAGGTAGTTGATGTTACTCAGGGCCGTGTCTCCATGCCCAGGCAAACGGAAACTCACCACATCCACATCCATGCTTTACTACACCTAAAACGAAAGAAACACCAGTTTGTAGCAATACTACATTAATACAAACAACAGATATTTACGCTTAAAATCATAATGATGTTTGTAACTTAATAATATAAAGGATTTTTTTTCAAACAGTAAAAAGCTTTCTGAATATTTCTGTTATTTTTATCTATTTATTGACACTGGAGGAAATTCACTAATTAACATACAAAACAACAATTATGTCCATGAATATTCTCATAACGCCATGCATTCACATTTAGAAGAAATCAGAGGCACAATTGTCCATCATATGAGTTCTGCATGATCACTGGCATGTTTGTATCAGTGTTAAGCTAAAGTAGCTGGCACTGTAGCATCTTTTGTTTCAGACAGACTGTTTAACACACTGCCCTCAATACAATACTAACACTTCACTTCACTGATAAACAACATGAACTTACTGGAGTGATTTAGTGAGGAGAAATCAATAATCCTAGAACAGAGGAACTTATATCAGATGTATGATGTCTAGAGATCAATGCAGCTCATCCACATCACGGGACGAGAGAAAGCCCAGACTACAACACTCGCGCGGATCTCGTGGACAGAAATCTGCGGTCTTTATGTGTCGGATCTCGGTCTTTCCTAACATATGCTTTCTGTTGTGCTCCGTGTGTTTCAAAACAATTACAGCTCAGATTCGCAGAATGAAAGGAAGAAAACTTACCAGGAAATATTGAATACGAAAGATGATTTTCAGAATAAAAGCCCCGTCTGGATAACAATAAGCGACAGCATATTGTTGAAGCAGTCGTTTGTTTGTTTGTTTGTTTACTCTACAACCCTGTTGAAAAAACCAGCATATGCTGCTTAGCTATGTTTTGACGCTGGGATGCTGGTTTAAGCTGGTCCTTTTGCTGGTTTATGCTGGTCCGTTGCTGGTTTATGCTGGTCCTTTGCTGGTTTAAACTGGTCCTTTGCTGGTTTATGCGCTGGTCCTTTGCTGGTTTATGCGCTGGTCCTTTGCTGGTTTATGCGCTGGTCCTTTGCTGGTTTATGCGCTGGTCCTTTGCTGGTTTATGCGCTGGTCCTTTGCTGGTTTATGCGCTGGTCCTTTGCTGGTTTATGCGCTGGTCCTTTGCTGGTTTATGCGCTGGTCCTTTGCTGGTTTATGCGCTGGTCCTTTGCTGGTTTATGCGCTGGTCCTTTGCTGGTTTATGCGCTGGTCCTTTGCTGGTTTATGCGCTGGTCCTTTGCTGGTTTATGCGCTGGTCCTTTGCTGGTTTATGCGCTGGTCCTTTGCTGGTTTATGCGCTGGTCCTTTGCTGGTTTATGCGCTGGTCCTTTGCTGGTTTATGCGCTGGTCCTTTGCTGGTTTATGCGCTGGTCCTTTGCTGGTTTATGCGCTGGTCCTTTGCTGGTTTATGCGCTGGTCCTTTGCTGGTTTATGCGCTGGTCCTTTGCTGGTTTATGCGCTGGTCCTTTGCTGGTTTATGCTGGTCCTTTGCCAGCACATGACCAGCATAAACCAGCAAAGGACCAGCTTAAACCAGCAAAGGACCAGCGCATAAACCAGCAAAGGACCAGCACATAAACCAGCAAAGGACCAGCGCATAAACCAGCAAAGGACCAGTTCAAACCAGCAAAGGACCAGCGCATAAACCAGCAAAGGACCAACATAAACCAGCAAAGGACCAGTTCAAACCAGCAAAGGACCAGCGCATAAACCAGCAAAGGACCAACATAAACCAGCAAAGGACCAGTTCAAACCAGCAAAGGACCAGCGCATAAACCAGCAAAGGACCAACATAAACCAGCAAAGGACCAGTTCAAACCAGCAAAGGACCAGCGCATAAACCAGCAAAGGACCAACATAAACCAGCAAAGGACCAGTTCAAACCAGCAAAGGACCAGCGCATAAACCAGCAAAGGACCAACATAAACCAGCAAAGGACCAGTTCAAACCAGCAAAGGACCAGCGCATAAACCAGCAAAGGACCAACATAAACCAGCAAAGGACCAGTTCAAACCAGCAAAGGACCAGCATAAACCAGCATCAAAACATACCTAACCAGCATATGCTGGTTTTTTCAACAGGGAACGTGTGCGCGGTTTACCATTTCTTCTGTTAAACACTGTTATTAAAAAAAGCGGACATTTGCTTCTACAAAAGCCTATCGATTAACGATTAGATTAGGTCTGTCTTTAAAGGTCGTCTTTAAAATCAGTTACTCTTTGGAGAAAATGACTGATTGTTTGTATTTTATTGCTTAGTTTGATCATTTATAGATGTTTAAAATTTAAATTAATATTGTCTGTGATTTTAAGTCTTTAGAGTGCTAAAAAAAAGCCTTACATCTTTGTTTACATGATATGTTGTATCCAGCAGATAAGCACGTGGAGGCGCTGTGTATTCAGGATGGACCTTCGAAAAGTAAATCATTTGCAAACGGATTCAGAGAGAAGTGAAAATGACTGAAGTGAATTCAACATTATAAAGATGAGACATAGCCAAAGCCCCAACTCAGCTACTGATACTTGCATTCGTTGTAACATACATTTCCTAATGCTTTGCTAGTTGATAATACTTTAAAAAGAGATAACATCTGAACCTCGTGATGGAAAGCTTCTGTAAAGTGGCCACCGATAATATAATGAATCTAATACACTTCTGTTGTTGTATGCCCTCAGGAAGGAATGTTGCATTCGTAGTTAATATCAGTGATTGCATTTATGTTATTACATGGATGGTGTAACACTGGCTGATTGGACTGGACATACACTGATCAGCCACAACATTAAACCCACGTGCCTAATATAATATAGATCACCCCCGTGCTGCCAAAACAGCTCTGATGCATCGAGGCATGGACTCCACAAGAGTTCATGTGTCCTGTGGTTTCTGGCACCAAGACAATCTGCAACAATCCTTAGGTAGGTGGTAAGCGTCAAAATAACATCCACATGAATGCCAGGACCCAAGGTTTCCCAGCAGAACATTGGCCAGAGCACAACACTGCCTCCACCGGTCTGCCTTCTTCCCATTGTGCATCCTGCTGCAAGCAAGCACTTTCCCATGTAAACAACACACACACACACACACACACACACCCGGCCATCCCTGTGATCTAAAAGAAAACATGATTTATCAGATCAGGCAACCTTCTTTCATTCCTCCACAGTCCAGTTCTGACACTTGCATGACCATTGTACTACTTTTGGTGATGGACGGGGTCATCTTGGGCGTCCATGACCCTGATGTTGGTTCACAGGTTGTCCTTCTTTGCACCACTTTAGGTAACTAACCACTGCATACCGGTAACACCCCACAAGACTTGCCATTTTGGAGGTCCTCTGAGCCAGTCGTCCAGCCAGCACCATTTGGTCCTTGTCAAACTTGCTCAGATCTTTTCACTTGTTCATTTTTCCTGCTTCTAACACATGAAACTGACTGTTTGCTTGTTGCTTAATATAACCCGTGGTAGCAATATAATCAACGTTTTTCACTTCACCTGTCAGTAGTTTTAATGTTGTGGCTGATCAGCGTATCTAAACCATACCCTTTAAACCAGACTTATCTCATGCACTCAGATCTAATTATGGCTGTTTTTGTTTCAGCCCTGTTAATGGCCTTTGTATCAGTAAAAAGCAGGACAAGTTGCATTTTATTGGTAGAATTTATTAAACATGATTTCATCAAGAAACCATTAGATACAGTGGTTGAGAAGTCTTTTAAAAGGGATGAGATGACACCTCTATGATCAAAACCAAACAATACCTAAATTAGTCTAGTGTGGTTTTCATTAGAACTGTAGATGTTCGAGACCGGTAAGGACTGATAGACCACTAAGACAACTGATGTCTCACAAACTGTTCCCTTGACATCATGGGCAAATACTGAATACTTCCTGAATGAGCAATGAGTAATCTGAAATGTAATGTTGAGGCATATAGACTCTTAAACAAACAAGACGAGAGAGATTAAACAGGATTTAAAACACTGTCAGGATCAAGTCCAAAAACACAATTAATATTGATAATATGTCATTTAACACAACCCCCTGGAAATACAACGATCGAACGGTTCATAATCTAAGGGTAATGAAAGCCGTATATTCATCAAGCCCATGTGGTGTAATATTAAGTAATATTATTAAAATTAACATTTTCTTTACACATTCAATACATGTGAGTGCACATAATATATATTAAGATTTTTTTCAACAAATCTTATTAATTCAGAAATATCAAGTTTTTGGGGAGTTGCACCACATGACATTTGACAACCTGAACTAACCTTGCATTGATAAAGTATGTCTAATATTTTGAGACTCCTTGATCTAGACACAGTCATGAGAATCTGCAGGGCTCTGAGTGATATAATTCTATCTTCCTATTTTATGTTTTTTATTTCTTGCATGTTTTCACATGTTGTTTGCACCACATGCCCTTTTAGTCGCATCACATGACTTTGATATACAATTTTTTCAAAAATTAATAAGCAGTTTTGTTCAAAAAAAATTCTAGGAAACATTTTACATTTCTAATTTATGATATCAGGACATTTGAATCAAAATGAACTGTAATTCAGAAATTAAAAACATCATAAAAGAGGTGTATTCAAGTGTAAATTACTTTTTAAAATTTTATATATTAATAGACCTTAGTCAGAGTAGCACCATATTGAATTGTTGACAGGAATGAAAACAAGGCTGTGAGGGATAGAAGTACAGTGCATTCAATGGATTGTACAATTGTTTAACAACATACCAATTGCTCAGCTGATAAAACATTATTCCGAAAAAAACCTTCAGTAAGCAGTGTATGCCATTGTGCCAAGTCTATCCCTCACAGCCTGGTTTTCATCTGCATTAAACTCAATATGGCATCTAACCTGACTAAGGTCTATAGATTTGGACAAAAATGTGTCATGACATTGACCCTATTGCTTTATTTCACATTGTGTTATAATGTCAGACCTTACCAGCCATTAGGAGACAGATGATGCACATGGAGAAGGCCACCAACATAATAACAGGAAGCTGCAGAAGGAATTACAGAGACACATGAATATAAAATAAGCAGGGAATGACCAGCAGCTGGTGGTGTTGAATTATAAATGTGAGGACTGCATGAAGCAGATTGGAGTAAATTTTTCTCTTTTTTATTCGTCATAGTAATGTCCTCTTTTAATTCAAATTCTCTCTCACTACAGGCAGTATGGGAAAAGCACTGACCAAAAGGAACTTCCAGTCCTTCTGCACATTCAGAGGCGTCAAACTTTCGGTTTCATCCACTGTATAGTTTCCAAGGAAGAGATCGATGGAGTCCTGTGGGCAAAGTCAACTACTTAAAATTCACCACAGTCTGATTGAAAGACATAAAGACAAAGAATTCATACGCACTTGTCTGAACCCATCTGAGAAATTGTTCTTGTAGTAACGGATCATTGAGTTCCAGCCGTCCATTACCAAGCCCCAGTGAGTCCTCTTCCCGGTTCTGAGGTCAAAGGTGAAGGTTACAATGGTAGACGCACACAACTGTGCATATTCTGAAAGGAGTCTGGGATGAATACCTGGTGAAGTCGGTTTTCAGGGCTCCAGTTCCTGCGTACTGTTTAGCACAAGCATTGGCATTGTCTGCCCACGCTGCGAGAAAAAGAAAAGGAAAATAATGAGGTTTCTTGCTTTATTTACAGTCGCTAACAAGAGAATTGTGTTTACTAAGGGAATTTTCTAGCAAAATAAACACACCGTTCTTATAAATCTTCTCAAAATCAGCCTGCTCCTCAATTTTTTGGCCTACGTGGAGGACACCCATCCTCTGAAATGACATACAGCTCAAGGTGAGGAGGTACACATGATGACAAATCAATATTTAACCACATTTTTGATCCATATCGCTGATTTCTATATGTCCGTCATCAATTATGACCGCGTTTTTACACTTCCTAAACAGACATGATTCATCAAGTTTCAAGAAAGTGGCCCCAACTGACTGAAAAATCCTGCACAAAGCCACAAAATTACAGACAGTCAGCTTTCTTGAGTGCGTAAGAGTGTCCTCAATTGCATCACACCTAGTTAGGATGCGTCAGACATGCTGTTTGTGATGTGGCGTCACCTGTAGCTGGCTCTGTAGAGAGCGTCTGGCCAGCAGGCTCTGAATAACGTTAGTGCGGTCCAGACAGTCCATACAGTTACTGCGGAAGGCTCCAGACTGCTCGGACGTCACCTTCCCGTCTGAGCTCACCATGAAGTACCTGCAGAATCAGCGTTCAAGAACCAGATCAAAGCGAATCAGTGACAACATCACAGACCACAGTCTTTCCTATAAAAAGGTACAGAAATGAGTACAAACCCAAACTCCTCTTGCATGTCAGAAACAGCATCAACGAGAATCTGGAGGCGATGCCATCTCATCTTACTGCATTCTTTGTGAAAGTCAAATGCTATGTACCTTAAAACAGATGCAAAGCGTCACTAAACAGTGATATACAAGTAGCAGATAGAAACACAAGTGTTTTCAACATTGATAATAATAAAAAAAAAATTTTGAGCCACAAATCAGCATATCTGAATGATTTCTGAAGGATCGTGTGACACTGAAGACTGGAGTAATAAAGCTTTGATACCACAGGAATAAATTACATTTTAAAATATATTCAAATAGAAAACAGTTATTTTAAATTGTAGTATTTCACAATATTACTGCTTTTACTTTTTAGATCAATTAAATGCCTTGATGAAAGTAAAGCCCACACGTCTAAAGTCTGATCACTTAGAAAGTAACAGCACACTTCTCCTCAACAAGCCGCATGGTTTGAGGCATTAATCATGTCTGTAGCACAAACGGTGTAGGATGAGTTATGTGACGTACTTCAATACTTAGTCTTAAGGGTTTGTTCAAAGTATATTCCTAGTATGAGCAATAGTAGTTGCCTTAGCAAGCACCACTAAAAATGCATTTGTAGGCATTAAAAGAAACTGCTGAAATACTTGATGAGTCCGTTCTCCATGCCGTTGACCATTTTGGCGAAGGCCTGTTCAAGGGGCAATTCAGATCCTTTCTGATTCACCTGCAGATAAAGCAATTATTTTAAACTATGTGACCAATCACAATCAACTACAATTGGCTACACAACTGGATTGAAAGAGTTCACTCACCAAATTTAGAATCACTTGTTTGCCATAAATGAGAACCTGCGACTCAAAATGCCTCCTGAATCCATCCATCTGCAAGGATAGATAGATAGATAGATAGATAGATAGATAGATAGATAGATAGATAGATAGACGTTTCTCAACCTCTGATAGTTGAAATAAAAAAAAAACCTAACAACTAAAAAAAGTTGCTGTAGCAGCATAAGTGGTCTTACATGATTGGTGTCAGTGCTTATCTGTGGCTTGGGCTTGTACTTCAGGTTGGGTCTTTGAGACCAGAAAAAGGGCATGGAGCCTCGAGTCTGTGCAAGCGGAGAGTGAAAGAGCACAAATGAAATCTGTGAGGTGAATTCTGGGAGGTCAAAAACAAATATTCTTGTAATAGAGGCCAACAGTGGTTTCCACCAACCTGCACAAAGGACGCCTGGGCATTATTGTACTGGACTATCTGTTCTGTCTCAACGAAGTTAGCAGCATGTCCTTCAGAGTCAATGCCTGAGGCGCAGGGGAAAACTGTAATATCTGCAGCAAAGACCACTGTGTGAATATGTATATACGCTTGAATCTCACCTCTGACATAATACCGGACCCCAGCTCTGAAACAGCTCCGTCTAGAGATGAGGATCCACTCAAACACCTTCCCATTGATGCAACACGGCTTCATCACAATAACTGAAGCAATGGGTTAAGCCACAATATCACACACATTTGCCAACTACTACTTATTTCTTCAATTTCATCCAAAGCAATTTACAGTACAAATGTATAATTCGATTACGGACCATATTATTATTAACTAATCGTGACCAGCTACATACTGTGATCTTTAAGAGGAGCAGCATACACTTCATAATTTGCTTCCTCTGGACAATCAAGGCAAAATAAAGTGAGCAACTTAACTATGAACAACATGACATCTCTCAAAGGATACATCCGTGGATGACAGGAAATGCAAATTTATGGAGCTGAAAAGGGGAATCAGTGAATTAGTATGTGCGATTTCCTCATACGTTTTATGAATTAGGTATATTTTTTATACCTCAGGTTGTGCGATTATTTCTCTTAAAAGGTTTCCATTCCACATGAATCTCTGGTCTGCCTGTGTGGAGAAATGATGAAGACCAATGTACAGGAATCCTCTTAGAAGTTATTGTTTTTTTGAAGTGTCTAATACATGAACAATGTAACCAAATGTACACAAGCGGTTTGAAAACACTGAACACTGCAAAATTACAAACTGTGTCAAAAGCCAGACACAAATACTCTTTGAAAACATAAAAACAAAATGTGAGGGTAATCACAGCGTGTCAGCAGGTAAAACAAGAGCTGTGCAATCTATCTTACAATGAGACAGTTTTATAAATGAGGGATGTAGTTTTAGACAACGAGCATTCTCTCTCTGCCACTGAAACTTCAAACAGCTCTGTCTCTCTTCTGCCATCATCATCATCATCATCCCTCAGTCTTTGCTCTGCTCACCCTCTCCAGCAGGCTCATCTCCTGGAAGTCCGGGCTGGTGTTGGACAGGCGCTGCTGGGTGTGGGTCAGGTCATAGTCCGTGCAGAAGTAGAAACCGTCTGTGTTGAGTACATTGCTGATCATAGACAGAAACGTCTTGTTGTCTTGCATCTGTGAGAAGAAAACAGCCATTGAATAAGACTGCGGCAACAGATGATTTGAACAGAAATAAGACTAGGGTTATTGTTTTAATTATTATTTTATTTGGGGCCTTTTCCATTTTTATGGCACAAAAGAAATGACAGGACAATGGGGAAATGGGCTGAGCAATATAGGCATTATAATTAATAGTAAACCTTACAATTACAGTCAATATCAATATACATCACAATATATAGATTATTAATATATAATAAAATTGTATGTGAATATTTGCAGATCAAGTATTATTATCATTATTATAATATGTAACAACAAGTAATACATTAAATAATGTAATATTGTAATATATACATCATGTATATAATAAATAATGTAATAAACTATATTGAGATATTTTAATATTTCTATTATTATTTTATTACTTTTAATTATTGTTATCATTTATTAATTATTCATACTACTAATAATCAGCAGTGCTACTAATAATAAACTATTTGTTTGTATTAAGAATGCAATATTTATATTTATGATATCATAATATGTGATACTATTTTTTCTTTTATAAAAAAAAACACCTCTCACATTTCTTTGGCAAATTTAATAAAAACAAATAAACTTTTAATTTAAATTACTTTAAATTTATAATTGACAAATTTGGATCACAATATCTGAAATCTGAACTCGTATCTCTCTTGTGAACCCTTAATGTGCCTGTAACAGAACTAACTGTTAAGTTAGTGCTATATGACTTTGACAAAGGGAAAGGGTTTCACTTGTTCGATCGAGAGAGAGAGAGAGAGAGAGAGAGAGAGAGAGAGAGTCTTGTAGTTGAAGCCAGTGCATATCATGTATTCAAAACAAGCATGTTCATGGGTTAATTTGCTCCAATGCATCACACAACACTCACAGAAATATTACTTTAGTACAACTCATTAATTATTACTAAGGGTGGGTGCTCCGATCAGGATTTTTGGGGCCAATCAACGATCGACGATCACAGGAAGCAGTCTCTGCCGGTATGATCACTGATGCTGATCTTTTTGAAGCCTCTTTTTATCATTTAGAATTATTTATAGTGATGCTCCAATCAGGATTTCTGTTCACTCTAGGAGAGTGCGCGAGTGCTGAATAGTTTAAACACTGGCAAGGCTTAAAAAGAAATGCAAATGATAACTTTTAGTGATGATGCGGCACTGTCTCGATTGTGCAAGTGACAATTCCTGTGTCAACTGTGCAGTGTGTAGCTCGCTTATAGTGCAGATGCCATGTGGTGATTTGAAGCCATTTGTGCATTTTGAGAGGGAAAGAAAGAGAGTGCGCCATGATTCACTCATGCTCTTTGTGAAATTACGTTTCACAGAAAGTTTTCAAATTACTTTGTAAGTTATTTAATAAAGAAATATGAATTGTACCTCACCTTCAGCATTATAATTACTTTACCCGCGCCTGACAGAGATTGAGACAGTTGCCGCTGCATGTCATGCCAAACCTCTCACCGCAGGCGAGTCATCAGCTTGAGATCGGCCTTTATAGAGACCGCCGATCAAACTTCCCAAAGCGATTATCGGCCGATAGCGATCGGCAGCCGATCAATCGGAGCAACCCTAATCATTACTGAAAACAAGCTTTGGTCCACATGCGGGTGCCAAAACTAAACTCTCATCCAATGCCAGCATATCCTTTCTGCTGTTACAGAATCACTATCCATGAAGCTCTGGGAATGGAGTGGAATATGAACGACCTGAATTGATTCCTCCTCCCAGAAGAACCTGGTCAGCAGAACCAAACTCATCTCTCATTGCAGTTATTCCCTTCTGCTCAACTCTGCCCAAAGCGCTTATTTTTACATGCAATTCATTATGAAAATTTCACAATATTCAACATAAAACATTACATAGACAATTCATGCAAGGAATCATCACTTCCTCCTCCCAGAAGAACCTGGTCAGCAGAACCATTTGCCTTTGTACGCAAACTCATCTCTCATTGCAGTTATTCCCTTCTGCTCAACTCTGCCCAAAGCGCTTATTTTTACATGCAATTCATTATGAAAATTTCACAATATTCAACATAAAACATTACATAGACAATTCATGCAAGGAATCATCACCTTCTCTAAAATCAGGGTGGAAAGCGGATTAGTAAACGTGTGACACTTTCATCCAGGCCAGAAACATAGTTTAGGCAAGTATGCAAACATTGCTGAGAACGCAGAACGCACTTGCATTAATTTGTTTTCGGACACATTTTGGAACGAAACAGCACATGAAACCAAGCTAGTGTAGCTAGAAGGATCCACTGCAGACCTCATGCGCTTACACTGAACCTTCTGATGAGAGTAGAGATGTTTGGAGTACTTTAATGATCTAGTTGGCTGCAGTCAAGCCTCCCATGTACTTGTTTCAACTCCAGCACGAAAACACTTCACGTGTCCAATACTGGTCTACTCACAGGCTGCATCCAAGGCCATTTCAGCCGAAGACTCCTTGCTAAATAATGCAGCAAGTTTACAACACTGTAATGAGATATCGCTGCGTTCCGAGCGTGGGCTCAAATGAAAAATTTACTGTATGAGTACACCCAATTTCACAAGCCGGGGGTGAATCTGTTGCGTTGTTCTTACAGCATTTCTGAGTAAACTGTAAATGGAAAAAAAGGCCTAAAAGTTCAGAGCAGGAAACCTTTGGTTATGATTTAGAGAAACACTGGGCAACTGATCAAACAACGAATGACATTTATAGCCCGCTTTCTACTCAAGGTGTCACAAACATCAGCATTAAACTGAAGGTTGAGGTTAGGGACTTTAATGACCTGAATGTCTGTGAGGTGCAAAATGGTCTTCTTATAAGAAATCACTTCAAACTCCAGCGCTTTCCACACAGTGTGGCCAAACAGGTCGCCCACTTTCCTTTTCCGGGTGATGACTATGAGGTACATCCCTGCAGAACCAAAAAAAAAAAAAATCATGCGTCATGGTAATCAACAGTATACATCATACAATCAACATTCTGAATTCTCTGGAAAATCGGAACATCATAATAATGTAGAACCTACCAGCCACCAGGCGAGTAGTTCCCATGATTCCACAAATGGGCCTGGTTACGCCTGATGGGGGGATGTCCTTAATACCTTCAAGAGGAAAAAACATTAATGCACCATTCAAGTCACAGTAACACTCATTTTGACGATTGCATATTTAATATACTTCTTTGCTTCAATAAGAGGAAGTAACAGACCTGTGCTGTGCTATTCCTGGAATACACCTTTAACAAAAGACCACAGCAACTACCTCAAACGTAAAATGTCACACTGACAACAGTGATGAAATGTCACTTTGCAAGGTCACCATTAAAACAGAGAACTGCAGCAAAGTCCAAATAGCTGCCATAACTTTTCATCGATGCCTGTATACTTTAAAAGGTCTGATTCCATTATAAGTTGTAGCTGTTCATAAATGTCAGATCACAGCTGCTCAAACTATACATTTTTCACTGTACTTTTTCACATGGTCAGAGAAATTAGGCGCTTTAACCTTCAGAAAATGTTCCTCGGCAACCTCAGGAAGACAAACTATATTTTAAATGAGCTGTTTTATTATTCTAGAGCACTTATTTGATATAGAAATCCTTTGTAACATTTTAAATGTCTCGACTGTCATTTTTGATCAATTTAATGTGTCCTTGTTCAGTGAAAGTATTAAGTTCTTAAAAAAAAAAAAGAAAACATCTTACTAACTTGTAATCATAAAATGGGCCATTTGCATTCAAGATGAAATGGAATACAAAGAATTTGAACTGGTTTGCAGTCTTATTAGTAGTCAGACTGTACCTGAGAGGGTCATCTCGGTGGACACCCTATCAATAACCAACACGTCATTAGCGCCATCACCACAGGCCTCAATGTAGAACTTCTCAGGTGTTGCATGCCTATGAAAAAGGCAGAAAAGACAATGTTTTATTTTCAACAAATAAACCTAACTCCTGATTAAACAGTGCCACAAGTCTATTCTGAGGCTTTTCTCAATCAGCACTTATTTGATATAGAAATCCTTTGTAACATTTTAAATGTCTCGACTGTCACTTTTGATCAATTTAATGTGTCCTTGTTCAGTGAAAGTATTAAGTTCTTTAAAAAAAAAAAGAAAACTGTAATCATTGTAATCATAAAATGGGCCATTTGCATTCAAGATGAAATGGAATACAAAGAATTTGAACTGGTTTGCAGTCTTATTAGTAGTCAGACTGTACCTGAGAGGGTCATCTCGGTGGACACCCTATCAATAACCAACACGTCATTAGCTCCATCACCACAGGCCTCAATGTAGAACTTCTCAGGTGTTGCATGCCTATGAAAAAGGCAGAAAAGACAATGTTTTATTTTCAACAAATAAACCTAACTCCTGAGCTGTCGTAATGCAGTCGCGTTTAAACGCGGTCTAGACATGCAGCTCGCTGGGTTTTGAAACACAGCCAGTCTGAACGGCTTAAGCGAGAGCAGCTTTCACCACGACCGAAAACTGCCCTGGACCTTCCTGACAGCGCCCACGGACGCTGCCATTAAAACAGACGCCCTTCATTAAAGCGAGGCGCGTTTATATCTGTCGCCGCGCTCGAATAAAAGTTTCAACTTACAGGTTGAACCTCTCGTAGGCGGTCGCCATCTTCACTTCCGGGTTTGGTCACTCTGCCGTGACGTTTATGTGGGCGTGGCGATTGGAAGGCGCAGCTTCCGGTTGAGACGTGAGGGTGCAGGTTACCTCATTGGGATCCTAAACGACCAATGCTTATTTCATTTCTTATGGGAAAAATAAGAAACATTATTATTAGAAAATCTGTAGTTATGAATTCTTATGAAAAAGGTGGACTTCATTTCATCAGCCTTTCTACCCTAAATTATACATTTAAAATAAATTGGATTAAACAACATTTTTTAAAAATCCCACCTCTTTATGGAACTTTATACCAAATCTTATTCTTTTCTAAATTAGGTAGTCTACATTTTTTGTCTCACTTTCACAAACAATGTCTCTTATCGTGGTCTTTCATTTACAAGCATAATGTTTCCTCACACATTTATATCATTAGGCACAACAGAGATCTGCTGTACAAGAATAAATCAATTAATTTTGATAATTGGGCTAAAAATTATATTATTTTGGTGAGACAGTTATTCAATGACCAAGGGATTCCTTTAAAATATGAGGAGTTTTTGTCACGTTATAAAATCCCAATTACAGCGAAAGAATATGCTATTGTTTTTGGAGTTATCCCTTCTGGGATTATTATGTTTTTAATAACAAGGTCTCTCAGATCGTGCCATATCTCAATGTATTTGATACATATGTTGGTAAATTATCCCTTACACTCTTAAAAATAAAGGTGCTTCAAAAGGTTCTTCAAGCGATGCCATAGAAGAACCATTTTTGGTTCCACAAAGAACCATTCAGTCAAAGATTCTTTAAAGAACCATCTCTTTCTTACCTTTTTGTAATCTGAAGAACCTTCTTTCGCCACAAAGAACCTTTTGTCAAACAGAAAGGTTCTTCAGATGTTAAAGGTTCTTTATGCACACGCAAACAAAGCCAAAACCTAGATATTTTAGGCAATATAGAAATCCTGGCCAGGGAAAATGGCACGTATGGTCACCCTACTTTATGCAACCATTTAGACCAAAAGGTTCTTCTATGGCATCGTGAAGCACCTTTATTTTTAAGAGTGTACCACCAAATCAAATAATAGGAGCATTCGTGCTCTGTTCCAGAATGAGGCTGTCTCTTGTCCGAATGCCATCTTTTATTGGAACAGCCATGTAGGTGAAATGAACTGGGCTAGAGTGTGGGTTTTGCCTCAAAAATTATTTTTGTACAATAAGATAAAAGAAGTGTCTTATAAAAAGTGTCATCGGTGCTATCCCACAAAATGTTTTTTTTTTACAAAGGTTTATTTCAGAGGATTTTGATGTAAATTGAAGATTTGTCTCATTTATTTTGGTATTGTGAGCATACTAAGAATCGGTGGCAAAACATTTTGAGTACTATTTTTTGTGGTATAATTCCTGAAATTTCATTGAAATATGAAAATGTTATTCTGGGTTATGCACATTTTGAAAGAGAACAATCAGATGTTTTTTTATGTACTCAATCTTATTTCGTTTCTCGCCAAATATTTTGTACACAAATGTAAATATTGCAAGTGTAAGCCTTTCTTAAACCTTTTTCTGGAAGAGTTACAACTGCATATGTATTTGATTTCTGACTCTTCCAATGAGAAAGCTGTAAAAACTGTGAATCTTTTTAAAAGGTACATTATTTTCTTGCTCCCTGGCATGTAGTATATTAATGTCATTCTGTGTTTCATATATTATAATAAAAAAACCTAGGGATCCTAAACTAACCTTGGCATTGATTTTTGTACTTTCTTTATAGCAATAAAAAAGGACAACATATATCCACGATTTACGACAAATGAGAGAAGACAGATTATGAATCGTACATCTCTGGTTACATCTAAAATATTCCTTATGTTGTAAAATATCTTGCAGTCAAACAAATACATTTTAAGAAAAAAAACTAGGGATCCTAAACAGGTCTTTGTCTACAGGGCTTTTTTTGGTCTCATTTTATATATCATCAGGTTTGTCTATGAAAGATGTTTTTGAAAGATATAGCTGTTTATTTACTTCTCAAGCATTAACAATGCTTTTGAGCTTATTAACCTTTTTATTTTGCGGTGAATATTTCATGCTCGAGCCTCAAGAAGTCTTTTTAGGTATAATAATCCTCATACACTATGGCCCATTCCATTACATGAGAAAAAAAATCAGGCTTTAGTCACTTATAATTAGGAGATACAGAGTCATAATTACTGTGGGACATAAAAAATACAATTATGAGAAACTAAGTCATAATTATAAAGTGAAAAGTCAAAATCATGACATTCTATGACAGTAATGAGATAAAAGTCAAATGTACGACAACGTAAATAAAACGTCAAAACTGTGACAAAATTATGAGATAAAAAAGTACAAATTGTGAAATAAAAAGCCAGAATTGACATAAAAAGTCGAATGTTTTTTATTTCATAATTTCAAGTTAGTATGTCATAATTTCTTTTCATAGATATCTCATAATTATGATTGACCAACGCATGATTTGTTTTCTTATGTGACAGAAATGGGCTTTCATATACAAATAATCTCAATAAGAACAACACATTACTAAGGCGTCGTGATCTCATTTTACAGTTTAACAGAGTATTTTCTTTTATTTCGTGCTTAGTTATTTGTTTAAATATATTAATAAAAGGAACACTTTTGATAATCACAAATGTTTGAAATCTATGGGAAAAACTCAAATAAATACAGTGGCTCCCTCTAAGTAAATATATACATTTATATGAGGTATTGCACAATGTATTGAATATGATCATGCTTTTTAAAAGAAGATTGAATGAGTTTGCAGAGCTAGGAAATTGTGGTCACAGGATTACAGCATATCTATTCAGCAGAAGCACGCAGGTACGTGTGTGCTGGAAGGTTGTTGAAAGGTCCCCTTTGTGTGTGTGTGTGTGTGTGAGTGTCTGTGTGTTTCCCACAGCTATTCAAAATGAGCAAACATTAACAAAAATTCCCAGACCTTGAAGTATTTAGGGAGTGTGATTAGTCCCCCACCCACAATCTCAACCCTAAGATGTGTCAGGGCAAGGTAAAGCACCCAACCTAATAAAAGGTGATTGTAGGAGAAAGAGGAAACCTTGTTTCACCCGTGAAACTAGACACCCACAAAAGTATGTCCCCCTGAATAACTGGGAGTATCATCACATCCACTGACTTGTAGCATAACAGCATTTGCATCTTGATCAAAGGATAGAATCATGTGCAAAGACTTCAAGGGAAATGCATAGTATATACAGTACTGTTCAAAAGGTCAATAAGATTGCTTTTCAAAGAAATTAATACTTTTATTCAGCAAGGATGCATTAAACTCACAATAAAGACGCTTATAATGCTTCAAAATATGTCCATTTTCATACTTTTGAACTTTGTATTTATAAGAATCCTAAGAAAAAAAGGAAATATATGTAAGAAAAATATGTATCGGTTTAAAAAAAATGTTTTCAACATTGATAATGAAAATAAATGTTTCTTGAGCAGCAAATCAGTATATCAGAATGATTTCTGAAGATCATGTGACGCTGAAGACTGGAGTAATGATGCTGAAAATTCAGCTTTGTATCACAGAATAAATTACATTTGAATATATATTAAAATAGAAAACAGTCATTTTAAATCGTAATAATATTTCACAGTGTTTTTGATCAAATAAATGCAGCTTCGGTGAACATAAGACACTTTCAAAACTATACAAAATCTCACCGACCTCAAACTTTGATCAGTAGTGCAGATATATTAGTATAAAAGCATTAAAAATGTTTGAATGTCAACGCATTAGATAATATCAGACCGAATGGCTTTATTATGAACAGTATATCTGTTGTTTTATCATTGTAAAACCAGTGTGCATTTGCAATATTTCTTTACAAAAAACAACACTTGGTATAATATCTTGTTTATTAATATTAATTGTAATATTTACTTCCAACATTTTGCAATGGCACATACATATGTCAGTCCAATGAACCAATGATTTCTCCATCAATACCTGTCAGATTAGCATGCAGTCTCTGTTTAAATAAAGAGGAAGTTTTGTTATTGTACAAAATTATGAGATTAGTCAGACAAGTGTTAGATTACTCAGATGTCTGAATTCCCCTTATCTTTCAACACCTCAATCACTGTCAGACTCTGCCAGCAAATATGTGGGAGTCAGTTTATCCCATGATGCACATGGAGGAAGCTGGGGGTCATATTGCGTTGCCATGTATACCAAACATGGGCAATTTCATGAACACTGCTGTGATGTCGTTATACTTTAGGGCATGAGCATGAGCTTGTTGAGTACCTCTGAACACGGCATCCCATGACCAAACTTTCTGAGCTGTATTTTATATTTCCCTTCTAAACTAAAACTCAGTTTCACTTCCTTTGGGAAGACTGATAATATTTGAAAGAAGTAATGTCATAATTATGGAGGAGGATGAATAGATAGTTTAGTAATTTCAGGGGAATCTTTCATCTGTCAATATTTACAATGACTGAATGACAAGTATGATGTTTTTGTAAATACGCTATTGCCTGAGATACAATATCTCAACAAAAATATCATTTTGTACACATATCTATTGTTCTATAATAAAGGGCTGAAAGAGAGCTCTGTGTTTTTCAGTTGAGTACTTACGCCGAAATGTGACCACAGAGATTCAGTACACTATTTTTAAATGCCCTACTTTTGAGTTCTCCAGGTTCAGTCGAAGCCTACGTATCTCGAAACCCTCTCATGCAATATGCTGAAACCTTGCATCATTGGGCCCATGCACTGGCAATGCACTGGAAATTCAATCAAAACGTTTTTTTGACTCAGTGTTGTTGGTATAGTGGAATACCACATTTCCCCAAATAATAAACCCCACATAAACCTGTCATGTTTGAGCAATGTGGTGATGATGACAAGGACCAAAACTGCTTTTAGTGCTCTAAATGCAAAACAGTGCAGCAATAGTTTCTTTCACTTGCATGTACATATATGTCTACAAGCTCTGACAGCAGCCATACAGCTACAATAGTATACTCCAGCGGTCATCTCTCTCTCTTAGTCATTAAATCTTAACAAAAACAATTTGTTACAAAGTGAATCTTTTAAAAAGTCAAACATGAATTTGAAAGAAGTCAACAAGTCAGACTTTGTAAGTCTTTGTTGTGTTTGATATTTCATAGTGTTCATGAAGTGTTGTCGAAGTTCTTTGCTTTCTTTCATGACATTCCGGTCAAAGAAATGTGGAGTTTTTCTGTAAAGTTGCGAGTCTGTGAGTTTGACATTATAATCATATATTTATCAGGTATGAAAAGATCAAAATCCCACCACTTGATTGTTTTCAACAAAGTTGTCATTTTGGTACACGATGTGTACATTCATAGTAATCATAGAAATATTACATATTGGGGCATTTATAAATATCTGTCTCCCTGCTGTAATCAGTCTGACAGTTTGATTAATTTATCCCATTACAAGTCATCCCATGCCATAAATATATTTTAAAATATACAACAACAAAAAAATCCAAAATGTATTTATGTAAATATATTTTCTACCAATTTCTACTTTTTCCCCCCTAAATATATTTTTCAAATATTTAAAACAGCATTTAAAAATATATTTTGCCCTCCATATATTTCAGCCCAAGAAAATACATTTGAAGTGTCACATTTAAGGAAAACTAAAAAAATCTGTGAACATCTAACACATTTAAATAATAATCAGAAAGGAGCATACTTTACAATGTCCAAACCAATTACAAAGATATCAAATATATAGTATATAGTGGTTGGGTAGAGGATGGGAAGTTAAAGAAGTCAATAAAACACCTTTTACAGGCAAAATTAAACTTTTCATTATGATATGGTAAAAATTGGAGGATTTACTTTTAAATGTAATTATACACCAATAATCCTTGTTTTTTTCTGTATTGATGATAAACCTATAGTCATAGTTTCTGTTGCTATTCTGTGTTTGTGTTTTAACAAGCATCTACCTGTCGAGCAGTGAGCAGAGCTACACTAACATCCCCAGTCATCCAAACACTGATGTGGTGAAAAGCCATTGTCTGAGATAAATGGACAGAATAATTCCTCTGCTATCACACGTTCATGCTGTGAGGCCTATGAACATGTCAAAAGCACTTATTTCTTTGGGCACTTTCAATCATGTCATGATGAACACACACACACACACACACACACACACACACACACACGCGCGCGAAAGAGGAAATTGCGTCGTTTACCTCTCATTTGCACCGGAGGACTGAGTTTGGAAAAAACTGTGAAGAGAGAGCAGAATTTTGCAACTAACAAGAGAAAAATCCATTCTAAACTTTTTGATTTATTCTTAGTAAGAGGTGGAAAAGCCTCTCTCCGTTGTCATCTAATTTTGACAGAATATGTGAAATAAAAATTATTATAAATGTGATTATTTTTCATGATTTATTACAAAAGGGTGTCATGTAAAATGCAACATTTTATATATAAATTTGGCATTGCATCATTTGGTTGAATACTGACAGAGAAATCGTACAGAATGAATTATATAATTCTATGAATTATGTATACACTCTTAAAAATAAAGGTGCTTCACGATGCCATAGAAGAACCTTTTTGTCTAAATGGTTCCATAAAGAACCTTTAACATCAGAAGAACCTTTCTGTTTCACAAAAGGTTCTTTGTGGCGAAAGAAGGTTCTTCAGATTATAAAAAGGTAAGAAAGAGATGGTTCTTTAAAGAACCTTTGACTGAATGGTTCTTTGTGGAACCAAAAATGGTTCTTCTATGGCATCGCTTGAAGAACCTTTTGAAGCACCTTTATTTTTAAGAGTGTAGGCTTATATTTTTAATTGAAGGGATTGTTGAAATAGTGATATACTATAAAGATTTAATGATTCTACTCACTTAACGTATATTATGATGAATAATGATGTTTGAAATATCATTCCTGGAAATATTATGCAATACCTTCATGAATTAATAATTATTCAATTAAATAATAAAAACACAAGTAACAACATGCTGGCCTTCTATCACAATTCTAGGGGAGTCATCTTATCCCACAGGTCTCATTTTAACTGCTCAATTCAAAATGAAAATACAAATCTAAAATCTGATTTACTGTAACCACAAATTAACAGTTAACAAATAGACCTATATAAAAATGTATAATAAAATTATGAAAAGTCATACATCACTAATATTCAAAGACCAAAAAGGTTCAGATGAACTAAATAAATTATATATAACAGTATTTTAAATGGAAAAGTTTTATATATGTATATATATATATATACATATATGAGATTTATACTTAGGCTATACATGTGTGTGTGTGTGTGTATAGCCTGTATACACACACACACACACACACACACACACATATATATATAATGTATGTATAAGATTTTAAAATAAATGTACATACTCTTTAAATTAAGGTTCCAAAAAAGGTGGTTTTTGCAGTGATTCCATAGAAGAACCTTTTGGGTTCTTTAAAGAACCTTTCAGTGAATAGTTCTTAAAATAAGTTTTTTTTCTTAGTTTGAATAACATTTTAAAACTCTAGAAGAAACTTTTTCCACTATAAAGAACCTTTTGCACAGTGAAAAAGTTCTATGGAAGTCAACGGTTCTTCATAGAATCATAGATGCCAATAAAGAACCTTTGTTTTTAGACTGATACAATGTCACAAAACTGTAAACAATGGTCCATGAAACAACTGCATTATTTTTGTGATTGTAATTCCCTTTGTGTGTAAGTGGGTGTGGATGTATCTGTGTGGGTGTATCTGGTTTGTCTCCCTCTACTGCTCATTTTTCTCCCCACTGACATCACTGGAGTTTCCCCTGGTCTTGCAGTGGTGTACTTTAAAAAGAATGAAGAACCAGTTTTTCTGAGCACAACACCGACAGACCAACCAAGAAAAACACTGAAGTGTTAAACTGCGCTGAGGACTTTACAAGACCATTTAAAAGTGTACTGACAGCATCTGCACTTTGCAATTTCTAATATTTGTACATAGTTTAACTTGAGCTTTGCGAGGACTAATAGACAGTGATGATGGATCTCGAGAGTCAGTTTCTTGAAGAAGGACTGCTGTTACCGCAGGTGATGGTGTCGAGGAGGAAGGCGTCAGGCGGCGGCTCTTCAACGTCAGGTGTCTGGCGGGTGTGTGGGGTCCTGCTGGCTGTGGCCCTGTGTGCCGCCGCCGCTGTCTGCTTCACGCTCAACAAGGTGACAATCCTGACCCATACACATCATGCATGTCATTGTAAATATGCCATTTCATGTACATATTTGTGCATTATGGTGTACTTATTGTGATGTTCTTGTTCATTCTAGTCTCAGAACAATCAGGAAGGTGGAAATGGTGAGTTCCGACCCTCAGTTTCAGATCCTATTTTTTCCATTCATATCAGATCATTTTATTTTCTGTGAAACTAAATCATGTTAAATTAGTTATTTTGTGTCTTTCCCCATCAGAGCTCAGGCTCACATTAAGAGATCATCTTTCAAAAGAAAATGTCACTTCCAAGGCTGCCATCCATTTAACAGGTAAGCTTGATTCAAAAGTGCTAAAAGTGGTAAATGAGCTGTAAATAAATGAGCTGTATGCTAAATGTCACCTCACCTCAGAATGCATTAAAAGCTTATACAGCTTTGCATTGCATTATACATTTAAGAGCCCAAATACTTTTTGGGGGTGATTGTATGAAGTTGCCTGGACTATAAACTTTAATAATTTGGTTATGTTTCAAAAAATGTAGGATAAACAAATACGTGTCAGATTTCACTCCTAGAAGTACTTTTAAAAGAAGGTCTGTTTTTGTTAGTCAAAGGCCAAAGTTCCAGTCAAACTCAAATTCATCTGTCAATTAGAAATGAATCAAATACTGACACCAATATGAGCAGGTTGCATGACATGCTCTCATCCTTGAAAGTCAGACAAACTCTAGAAATTAAGAGAAAACATGACCCTTATTACAGTAGATACAGTTTCACTTATAGTGAGGATAAACATAGTTTTGATGTTTTGTGTAGTGGCTGCCAAGACTATGAAATTTTGAAATGTATAAATATTTTTTATAGAAAAAAATGATTAAATAATAAATAAATAAATATTACTTTTCAGTGTTTCATTTTAAGAACGTGTGTTTACTTTGTTAATGCATTAAGTATCAATGTAACGTGTCCATAAATTAATGGACAATCATTTTTTACTGCATTTATTAATCTAGGTTAATGTTGTATAGACTACCGTTGTTCATTATTTATTCATGTTTGTTTTCAATATATTAACTAATGTTAATTTAGGCAACTTGAAATGTTAAAAATGTATTAGCCTTAGTATATTTATGAATGGTATTAACCAATACCATAAAATAAGCCGTTATGGTAAAGTTGAATGAAGAATCCGGTAGTGTTGTCACTTGATGTCCAATGTAAAATCTGCATCCTGCAGCGAAAAACCTGTTGAGTAGCACCGACTTAGGCCATGTTTTTGTTGTATTCTTCTCTAGGTGCATATGAACCTAAGGTGTCCACAGACAGCCTAGACTGGAAAAAGAACCAGGACCAGGCTTTCGCTACAGGCGGCTTGGATTTAGTGGAAGGGGAGATCATCATTCCTACTGATGGCATTTACTTCGTCTACAGCCAGGTGTCTTTCCACGTCAGCTGCAAGACTGACATGCCTGAGGACCACGATGTTGTGCATATGGGCCACGCGGTGGAGCGCTATTCCGATTCCTATGTCGACTACAAGGCACTTTTCAGCGCAATCCGCTCCGCCTGCGTGCATGCATCTGACACTGATGACCTGTGGTACAACACAATTTATCTTGGCGCAGCCTTCAGCCTGCAAGCTGGAGACAAGCTGCGCACCAAAACAACGAAAGCACTCCTGCCACTCGTCGAAAGCGATAACGGAAAGACCTTCTTTGGGGCATTTGCTCTGTGATATGCACTCTAAAAAAATCTGTGAAAATAGGTTACAATGTACTGAATTTTGCACTGCATTGCGTTGTGCTTTAGAGTTAATGGAAATGTACGTGAAATTAATGGATAATGTCCTGGCAGAAAATTACCAGTACATTTTCCTTTTTTTTTTTTTTAAGTGTAGCTGGACATCAAGTAAAACTTGAAAAGTAAGCAAAGAAAGGAAACCTGTGGGTAGGAAAGCATCCTGCCGAGCTTCCACTGCAATGACACTGATAAACCTAGACCGAAATGACCCATAGTGAATGTTTTATATTAAAACAGGTCAAAATATGTAACTCTATGACTCTTATGGATCACATCCAGGGATCCAGATATTATTTAAATAATGTGGGGGAAACATGAGCGTTTTCAGCTAGTGTCCACGAATGCTGAATTACAGCAATCCAAGTTATTTATATATATTTTTTAAAGTTTTTTTTTTATGAACATGAAATTATAATGTTAATAATATGTGTATTTATGTCTATTTATTTAAATATTTATTTAAATATTTATTAAAAGAATGAAAAAATACTGCACTGCTACTGTAATGAAATTCAGACATGTAATAAATCTGTCCATGTAGGCTAATCCATACATTCTGATGTGTAATTTGCATTTTCTCTGCAATTTCCACCTTTCCTTTAAATCAGTTTTGTTTTTGGTTCTGATATTAGGCTACTGAGAGCAAAGGGTATAAACACTGCTGTGTAAAAGTTGTTGTAGAGGTTACTGTTGTGATGAAAAAATGAGAGGCTAAACAAATATCGCAGTCCTCAAGATATTTGTATTCAAATTTAGAAAACAGGGTACTAGGGAAATTGCATTTCAATCATGCATTTGCAAACCCCTCCATGTGCATGTTTCCGCTGACACTGTTTCCTCATCAGAGAAAATTGTGTGGTTTTGGTGAGGGGAAACTCCCTTACACGCACCACCATGTCAAGCTTCAGGGAACACTCATGTAGAGTGGGCATTTTTGTGGTTATTCAGGCCTAACTGTTACTCTGGTATTAATTAACCATGATTGAGGAGTAAAATCAGTGGGTTTTTGTGACACAACATTGGAAAACTCTTGAGGCATTGAGTGATAATGTGCAGGCTACATTATGGGGGTAGTTTTCTCATTTGCCTACAGCTATAATCTGTTGATATTTGATCAGTGGGAGTCGATGTTTTCTAGTTATAGAAGAATCATATGTTTTCACAGGTGTGTGCTTGAAAAATCAGTCATTGTCTATTGGAAGAGAGTTAACTGTGAATGCTGTTTTTTTAACTTAAAATTTGGAGTCATCTTCATACAAGAGTATTTTCCATAAATCTCAGATCAGGATTATAAGAGTAACTTCTGCTGAACTGTAAACAATCAGGAACTGCCAGTGAACTATAGTTTAAAGGTTGGCTCTATGATTGCAATAAGAATTTTCAAAAACAGGATTCAATAGCTGCAGGGATTATGGATTTTTGCAGAGGCCAAAACAGCATTTTAGCACTTCTGGTTGAAGTCAGTGGTTTTATAATTATTTTTTTTTTAATGGGTTTTTGGTTAAGTGTCTGAAATAAGGTCTGTGGTAAACACAGCTCAAGCTGTTTTCACACTTTATTCAACCACATAAAATACATCAGTAAAATACTTTTACTTGTCTTAAAAGAGGCACTACAGACGTTGTTGGGGACATTAAACATCATCACACCAAACAGGTTAATGCAACTGTGGTGTAGTTCGTTTATAGCCTATATTTATCTTTTTACTTCTAGTCAGGGGCGTAGCCATCATTTCAGAAGTGAGGGGGACAGAAATGTTATATATATATATATATATATATATATA
>NW_015505384.1:359905-373018 GCF_001515645.1 Sinocyclocheilus grahami
TACAGCAAAAGCAGTAATGTTGTGAAATATTTTTACTATTTAAAATAACTGCTTTCTATTTGAATATATTTTAAAATGATTGCTATGATCAAAGCTGAATTTTCAGCATCATTACTCCAGTCTTCAGAGTCACACTATCCTTCAGAAATCAGTATAATATGCTGATTTACTGCTCAAGTAGGCCTGGCTGTCACGATAACAACTTTTTGTTGTGCGATATATTGCCCCAGAAATAATTGCGATAAGCGATATTATTGTCATTTTAAAGACTGAATATATATTCATAATGTAACAGCATAATAATGCAAGAAGGCCTACACACTTCCAAATGACAACATACTTTTCATTTTTAAGAATATTTAGATCATGGAAATTAAGTATCAAAATATTAGATATCTTAAAAAAGTTGAATAAATAGTAAATAAAAATTTTCTAACAAAAAGTGCAAAGCAACAAGTAGAAAAAAAGAAAAATCCATAAATAACTTGTGTGGAAATTTTACCATCTACAGATTTTTCCCTGACCTTCTTTTCTCTGTAAATTAAGGGTGCACACTATTGCTGAAAAACACAATCACTACTTAGCAGTCAGATGTCCGTATGTGCAGAGGCACAAATCCCTAAACAAGGCCATATCTGCAGATTAAACTTTTTTTTTTTGTAGACTCTTTTTTTAAATTTGATCTAGCACCTCACGACTACACCACGTTATGTACGAGAAACTGCAAAAGACACAGGCGCAAGTGGAATGTAAAAAACATGGTGACATTCATTTTTGAGTAAATATATTGTGCCATATATTGCATCACCAAAAATTATTGAGGTCATGTACATATATTGCGCGATAGGTCGATATATTGATTATTGCGACAGGCCTATGCTCAAGAAACCTTTTTAAATTATTATTATTATTCATGTTTTTTGAGCAGCAAATCAGAATATCAGAATGATTTCTGAAGGATAGTGAGACTGGAGTAATGATGCAAAAATTTTTTTGCTTTGAAATCACTATAAATTACATGTTTAAATATATTGAAATAGAAAACAGTTATTTGAAATAGCCTAGTAAAGATATTTCAAAATGTTATCGTTTTGCTGTACTTTGGATCAAATAAATGCAGGCTTGGTGAACAGAAGAGACTTCTTTAAAAAACATGAACAATGTTACTGTTCAAAAACTTTTGACTGGTAGTGTATAGATGAAACACACACTGCATGAGAGTGTTTAGCGCTCCGCGATATTCATCTCGCTTTATTCTGGGTCCAAATAAAACATCAGATCATGCACAGACTATACGGTCTCTTTGAATTTAAATCTATATTTATTCACACCGGCTCTTGAAAACCTCTATGCGAACACACTTGCCCGAAAAAGTGCGGGGGACGAATTTACGTGATATTAAAAGTCGGGGGGACACGTCTCCCGCGTAATCTACGCCCCTGCTTCTAGTAATTGTATTTTGGCATAAACTTTTGTTCGTCACAGATATTTTTTTCTACGATAATCCAAAAGCCAATTGAAAAATCCTATTGAGTTTTTGTCAAGGGAACCAAGCTAATATATAACAAAAATACATCATTACTGCAGCGCTCTGTAAGCTTACATTATTCTCCTCATTCATTGAACATCAAAAGGAAACAAATTACTTTCAGTACAACCAAATAAATCTTTCTGCTGCAATATTACAGACATGCAAAATATTACTGTAGTAATACATGGAAGTGTATAATTATGTAACACATTTCAGTCATGACAACTCTGGGGATAGGTTGTAAAATCTTTATTCATGTAAATAGAATGTGAATAGGTTTGGTCTTGGCGGACTAGATCCTCTACGCTGCTGCTGCAGAGCAAGTAGACTTGCTTCTGTTAAATGCTCAGATCATAGAATTAAAAGGAAACATGCTGCTGCTGCTAGAGAGAGGAAGATCCCCGTAGCAGATCTAGGCAGGTGGTGCTGGGGAGGCGGTGGGCTAAGATGAGGACACGCATAGCGCACAGACATAGCATTCATTGAATACGTCCTGATTATATAGGTGTACAGTAATGAGTACGTAAATCCGATTGCCTGGGAACATTGTGTAGAGTTTCATGGCTGAACTATTCATGTATGTTACGTTGACCAAAAATGTTCCATAATTGAAATATGGATGGAAGTGCTTTCCCTCATTTTGACAGACAACAAATGATGTTTTACCTGCTTTAGAAACATTCCAGTAAACACTGCTAATAAGGATTAGAAATAAAAAGGGAGAAAATGATGTTTTAAAGCCGCCGTGAGAGTGAGGATTTGGGAGAAAAATTAGAGATTCTTAGAGCACTGCAGTGAATTATTCAAGGGATATCGTTCATTAAAAAGTGCAAGTGTCTGATGCATTTTTGTCTGTATGGCATATTGTTACAACGAAAAAAAGAGCTTGTCACAGATTTTCTTGTGATATCAATGTCACAAATAAAACACCCAGCATTACATTATTTCCCCGAAGGATTAAAATGGAGCATGACAGAAATTGTACAGCTCATTTAGTCAAACTGATGTACACTGATTATTTGTTGCCCAACATTATTACTTGGAATTGTTTCAGTTATTTTGAGTGGCAGTGACCAAAACTGGAAGTGCCACCCATATTTTAAAATGCAGTAGACTTGGAAAAAGCTCAATATGGCACAGAAAAAGTCTCAAACAATGCTCTAAAGATATCTCAGAAGTGTAAATGGAAATGGCACTAACTCTGGAAGTCCCCTTTGACCAAGACTTCCACTGAAACGCCATCAGATGCCATATCACATACTTTTATTATGTCAGTTTTCTCATATTCAAACAATCAGTGCTGAAGGTGACTGAAGTGCTTCAAAATAACTAGGAACCAGCAAGCCTTACGCTGTACCTGAGGGTAATAAAGCAATTCCAATTATAAAGTAGATTCTCTGAGTGCAACGTAACTCATCAAACGCAAAACCCACTCAAGAGATGAACGGTTTTAAAAAATGTAGCAAAAACTACATTTATTTCACCATAGACACCAGTCCAATAGCGTTGTACAGAATCTATCATAGTACAAATACAAATATATTTTCAATACCACATACGAATACCTTTGACTTTATATACTTCATACTTTGTGCAAGAGAATACATTTATCATATACATTTAGCATTTACACAATTAACATTTGTGCATATCATTGTCTGCATGAACATCACTATCATGATTATTATTGAACCACCATTTGACGAGAAATGATGAATAAAATATTACAGTAGACCGATAATAAACACCATGGTGGTGTTTGTACTCATGTTCACAACATCCTCACCAGGATTCCTGGAGAGTCATCTTGTATCAGCATTTGTGTAAATCACCAGAGCACCATTTAGCCAATCACAAGTGCTTATGACACATCAAATCAATGACATGATGCAGTTCAATCTTCATCTTGTGTTCAGAATGGAATACTTGTATACTGTAGTATAGTATAGTATACTGCCAGTATATACTGTATTCTGTCTTTTATTAACAAATAGTATCTCAAACTGTGTACGTGCTATACTAAACCTTTCAATTTCATTCCATAAATAACAACATTCCATAAATAAATATGGTTGATATGCATTTTAATAGTTGCTGAATATTATTTAATATTGGTGCAACAGTGACTGCCAACATTTTCAGCAGTTTGATTCTGGAACAATAAATACAATAAATTTTTCCCCATAGTGATTTAAAAAAAAGTCTTTGTTATAATCCATGAACCAAACCAACCAGCGACAAGATTTTCCAAATTTTTCACCAATTTCACAACAACCTTTGATTTGAAGCAAAAAAGTATTTGAAAATTGGACAAAAAGACGACGTTACAAGACTGTGTACTTAATAAGGGGAAAGAACTACAATCCCATGAAGCACTGCAAATGACAAAACCATTAAAAAAGATGGAGAAATATAAACTATTGATTTAAAGATACAGAAATAAAATATTTTACTTTTATAAAAAAATATGCATATTATGCATACAAACATTTAAGTAGTTTAAGTGTGCAGGGAACTGACTTTACATCATTCGCAGTGCTTAATAGGATCTTTTGGCACAATTTACTTGTTGCAATTCTCTGATTGGTGGCGATTCTCTGCAGAGTCATGGGTAATGTAGTTTTCACAAGGAATTCCACCATTAAGCATGATCACAGTAGATCTGTCTTAAAGAGTTTATAAGTTACTGTGAAAAATAAATTCCACTATCAAGAAAACGAACAGGATTTCTTCCAGAACCCGAATGTTTCACACTATTGCACAAAAGCTTTCATTGTGGGATACTGTACACTGTACACATACTATACCCAGCATACATACTATATACTACACTAAGGGTAGTATACTAGCATGCTATTCCGAACACAGCCTATGTTTACAAAACCAGCAGCAACATTCCAAATATTGTGAGGTATTAACAGTTCTCTAAAAATAATGAGCAATGTGCTATTGTCACAAGCACTTATGAACAGACAAATGACTCTCATAGTCCCTGTAGGGATTTTTTCTGTACATCCCGTCCCTCCAAATGAGAGAGAGTCTTTGCCACCGCAAAGAAGGAAATGAGGCAGGAGAGACGAATCATTAATAGTCCAGCTGAAACTTTGCTGTACAGGCCTGCTGATGAATCCAAGCCGCACACACCGAGATAAAGCAAGAGAGTTTACAAGGGTCAAACAGAGGCACAGCTGTGGAGAAAAGCTACCATTGAAGACTGTCATTTAGGGGGCGCTGCAGACAGGAAACTAGTGTTTTATTCACGATGAGGTGACCAAGAATTACAGTTCCAATATACTGTGTTTAGAAATCATGTACTGTACTGTACTGTACTGTAGGACTTCAGTTTTTGTTTAAATCAGGAATGTAATGTGGTTTGCGTGACACAAAGCAGCTGATGAGTGTGTGAATGTGCGTGTCCAAGTAAAGTATCGTATTGCACGCTAATCTAATGAACTAATTCCTCTTTTCAAAAATCTTTATCATTGCTGTGTACCAAACACACAACAAAGATGGCTGCACAATGCAATTTTAATGATGTTTGCATTGCAAAGTAGCAGCATCCTGTGACGACTATAATATGACAGGTGCCATTTAGAAGCAAATTGCATTACAATGCTGGGAGATTCAATCTGCAGCTTTCGGTGACACTGGGGATCTAATAAAAACAAAACCACCAAATCTGTGATGAAATTACATCTCCTCTGTACAAAGCCTTCAAATGCCTTCAACAGCTTGTGACTGCTAATAATATTATCCCAGCATGCTCTGGGAGAAAAGCTGGCTATAAGCAAACTAACATCATTTAATAATTTCAACTTATTGTGAGGCTAGAACTTTTTTTTTTTTTTTTAATAAAGGGGTTGGGGGGGATTTTGGCCCGAATAAAGGCAAAAAATTTTTTGAATTTTGTTGAGAAAAACATATAATATGACAGGTGCCATTTAGAAGCAAATTGCATTACAATGCTGGGAGATTCAATCTGCAGCTTTCGGTGACACTGGGGATCTAATAAAAACAAAACCACCAAATCTGTGATGAAATTACATCTCCTCTGTACAAAGCCTTCAAATGCCTTCAACAGCTTGTGACTGCTAATAATATTATCCCAGCATGCTCTGGGAGAAAAGCTGGCTATAAGCAAACTAACATCATTTAATAATTTCAACTTATTGTGAGGCTAGGACTTTTTTTTTTTTTTTTAATAAAGGAGTTGTGGGTGATTTTGGTCCATGCTAAAATCATCTCGGGTAGGCAGGGCTTTGCTATGTAGTTCTTAAGGTGTTCTGGTTGGTTTATTACAAAAAAATCCCTCCTTCAGTGTAAATGTATAGGATTATACACTTTATTTATCATCTGCCTGGTGAAAATCATAAGTCTGATCACTTAGAAAAGCAATAGCACACCTCTCTTCAACAAATTACACGATTTGAGGTATCATGACTGTGATGCAAGATGGGAATCCCTAAAAAAAGTGAGTTCAAAATTAGGTAATGGGCTAATAAAACAGGAAACTATAAATCTGTTGATCTTGGTCACAAGAAATTTCGTAATACTGTCAGCTGCACGTCAGGGAAAGAATGTTTATGAGGTCATGGTGAAATTGGAAAATGGGAAGATTAACAACAGGATATGAAGTATTCAGAAATCAAATGCAGTTCAAGTATGACACCAGCAACACTAAGGTCCCAGGGAACACATACTGACAAAATGTAAACTTCAGATGTACTGTAAAATGCACTGGAGAGAAGAGTTTTCCAAATGAATGAATGTAAATAATGTACCATATCGTTACAACACTGACTCGCGATTGCATATCGAGCACTTGGCAGACTGTGATGGAAATGGCAACATCTTCACTATATGATACATATCGCGATACATGTATAGCAATTAGATATGTCATGATATCAAAATGTGATCGCGACTGACACTGCACCAAATTAGTGTGAATCGGTCAGTCTCTCTAATGCAGTATCAGAGTTCAAACTTAAGGCCTTGACACACCAAACAGGAACTAGCAGTGACGAAAGCTGACTGTTGTTGCCTCATGTTCGTGGTTCTTGGCTAGAAGTTGCGCTAGCAGGTACATTCTGTGCCTACATGAGAGAAAATAACTGTCCATAACAGCAGGTATTAATAGTCTGTATTTGTAATTCAGAAAGGGAAGTCAGAACTAGGACTGCATATACACAAACAAAGCCATTTTAAATATGAATAATGTTGATAATATTTTTAATTCCAGATGAAAAATTGGAAAATATATTGGTTATTGGATGCTCAGGTAAGATGGCAAAAAATGAGAACAGCCTTCTATCTGTGCCTTCTTGACTTCTTTGCTTTCATCACTTTTGCTATTATTCTCATGCACTTGTTAGTAAAACCGAACAGCCAATCAGAGTTCTCTCTTACAGACAGCGCTGATGCCAACAGACATTGATTCAACATGCTCAACTGGCCAAAAATCCCCCAATGAGTTCTAGTGCCAACGGTGCTGAACACGCCAGAAAAACTAGGCTGATTGATGCTCAATGATGGCCTTACGTTGGCCGTCAGCTTTGCTGTATTTAGATGACCTGATTGAATTGTAGAAAATATGGGAATAATAATGGGAACATTTAGTGTAATTCATGATGTTTTTGTAAGGACGTTTTTAGCTTGTCAAAATCAGCTGAGGGTTACTCATTTGAACGGTGTAATGGTTCACAGCATGTGTGGTTTTCAAATACGGTGACACATGAAATCAAAGCCAGATTCTCAAGCCTCCTGTGTATAACCTCCCATGAATCACAGCAAGTGTCAGAAACAAAAGAAACAAACAAGGCCCTCTGCTGGGCGGAGATGGGGAAAATTGCGGGTCGCGAATCAAGGTAGCTTATTTTTCTCCCCCCTTTTCAGTTCGCTGAGTCCCCACTAGCATTTCATCCCAGTTCCTCCAGGTTCATTTGTAGAGGAGCTGCAGTCGGCCGGGGTGGCAGTTGTTGCGGTTGATCTTGCCGTCGGGCTGGTAGAGGGTGGAGGAGTTGGAGAAGGTGGGAGGGAGGGAGTGGTTGTCAGAGGCAGGGAGGGGGTATCCTGGTGGCGGGAGGAGAGATTTGGGATCGTTCTGAGGAGCGGGGAGAGATGGAGAGCTGTGGTTCTGATTGGAAGAGGTGGGGCGTTTCCTGGAGCGCAGAGCCTGTCGCTCTGACAGCTGGTTTCTCAGCTCTGATACACGTTCCTCTTTCTGTCGGGAGAAAACATGAGGCGGAATGAGAAACTAGTTTCTGCTGAGCCTAAAAATATTATCTGTGCAGATATGAAAACCTCTAAGAAAAGGAAAATGAAAGTAAACGTGACAATCTGCCACGGCTCTCATGACATTTAGTATCAGATAGGATAGAGGCAAATAGAGAATTTAAAAAACTCAATTTGAATAGAACTGGCCACAGGATGCTGAATTGGAATGAAAGGAAGAGGATTTTGCTAAATCATAATTCAAAGAAATTCCAGTCACACAAAAGGGGAATTTGCTTTCAGTGGTGTTATTAACTAAAACTAAAACTATTAAAATTATTTCTGTAAATTCAATAAAATTTGATGAAATAAAATAAAACAAATATTAGATGAGGGCAACTAACTGAATTAAAATCAGTTTAAATGAACACAGCAAAATTAATAAAACTGACAAAAATGTATATTCAAAATATTAAGAAATACTATAATAGTATATAAATGATGCTAAAACATGTTTCCTTTGCATGCCACGAATGCTGCAACAAAATACATTTATTATTCAATTAATTCTGACTACACGAGAGATAAGCCTCCGCATCTGCACCAAAACACACAAACACACCACACTAGGTATGACAACAGACGAGATTCACGTTGACAGAATATAAGAGAATGTATAGACTTCTATGTACTATTTAAAAAAAATTGTATGTGAAAGGTCAACAGTAGACAACATTAGAAATGATAATAGTGATAAAAAACAAATAAAAATATTAGAAATAAAACAGTGAGCATTTATGAGTTCAAATAAAATTTCTCTGTATTCATCAAGTGGTTATCATGTTGGAAATGAACATTTTTATTAAAAATTTGAATCCAATTTTGCATTTAAGTCTTTTAACAGTCTTAGTCAATAATTCAAAGCGAACAGGTTAAAAATGGTGATCGATATTGCTTGGATTGCTCAATTCATTCTTCAGACTGAAAATGGATGAGTAAAATTCATTGTGGGATACATTGTGGGTCATTATTAACTAAAACTAAAACTATTAAAACATTTTGTAAACTGAAATAAAGCTGAAATAAAATAAAATATAAATATTAGATGAAAAACTTTAATTAGAAATTAAATTAGAAATATTGTTTTGGCAACTAATTGAAATAAGTTTAAGTTGAACCACTAAAATGACTAACTGGAAATAAATGGAAACAAAACTGTAATAAAAATAAATAAACATAAATGGACAAAAGTACATAACAAAATTACTAAAAATGCAACTAAATTTAAAATGATAGCTGAAAATATGAAATTAAAATATTAATAAAAATTGTAATAGTATAAAAATAATAATAAAATAACACTGGTCTGAGTGTACACAACAATTTCTTATTGGCTGTTGTTCACAAGCACTTTATGTCTTTCATCTCTTTCATATTCTCCAGAGACCTGTCTCCTCTGATGACACTGATTACAACACATCTCCATAATATCGTCACTCAGTGCGCTTTAAGATTCCATGAGCAGACCGCTGAGAGAGATGCATATGTCACACATTTACACGTCTCTTTGATCACTCCTTCCCCTACTCTAGATATCCATCATTAATATTCATCACTGTAATACAATATTTACATTACTTGTTTTGAGAAAATATTGTATTACAGTGATGAATATTAATGATGGATATCACTGTAATACAATATTTACATTACTTGTTTTGAGAAAATGATCTTCTGTTGTACCTTAGGGACAAAGAGCACAACCAGAGTGATATAGACGGAGAAGATGATGGCCAGCGAGGCGAAGGCGAACGAGGCGTCCTGCTTAGACGACAGAATCATGGTGACGGGAGCCGTTATCATACACAACACCTGAAAGAGAGACAAACGGTCACATATACAGGTGTTTCTTTTGCTGTGCTCGAAATGCCATACTACCATACTACTCTTACTATTTCTGCAGTATCCAGTATGTATACTGTGCATAGTATGCAAACTTTCTGTATTCATGAAATACCCCGATTACCTACTATATTTGCCAGAATCTGCTAAATATAACTCAACTGCACTGAAATCTGTACAGAAGCTGTGTTTGGAATGGCATATATTGCAGTATGCAATGTGTATACTGTGAATAGCATGTGAATTTTCTGTATGCATGGAATTCCCGGATTACCTGCTACATTTGCTGAAATTTGATGCATGCATCTGAAGACACTGCATGGGATACTCTTTCCCACAACGCAATGCACTCCACGTGAGGTTGGGTTCAAAATTTAATGTAAAAATTTAACCCAACAGCTGGGTTAGTCCATATTTGACCCAAAGTTGGGTTGAAACAACCCAGCATTTTTTAGAGTGTAGTATGAGATTCTGTTCTAGTACACCCCAAAACAAAATCAAGACTTTGTAAAAGAGCATAATAGGACCCCTTTAAAAAATTGTAGGCAGTATACATGGTATACTGGGCAGTAGGCAGTAAGCAGTATGTTAATATGCCATTTTGAAACTATGGGCACTTACAAACCCCCCCCAATATTTCTTATATTTGTGTATTGACAACGTCCAACACAGTGTTGTAATTGTTAAGTAAAACTATAAAAATAGTTTCCAAAGATTTTTAAATAAAATAAAATAACAAAATTAAAAAGTTTGATAAATGAAAAAACTGAACTTATGTTGCCTTTGCAACTAACTGAAATAAAATACGTTTAATTTGAAGTACTAAAATTACTAAAACCAAAACTGAAATAAAAATAAATTAAAGCAGAGTAGAACAACCCCCAAAACTAATAAAAACATTACAATAGCACATAACATGAACATATATATATATTTATATATATATATATATATATATACAGTATATAAATAAAACTAATCTAAAATAATAATATACACTACAACAGTACATAAATAATACTAAAATAACAATTATCAAAAGAGGGTTCTGTCACTTCTTCTGAATTATTATGTTTCTGAACCACTGTTCTAAATTCTTAAATGATGTATTGCATGATAAAAATGTGTTTAAAGATTTAAAACATTTTTGGAATAAAATTGCTAATTACATAGCTAGCATTTTATATATCCTAAATACACACAATTAATATTTTCACACTTTTTGCATTATTTTACAGAATATTGGGATAAATTATGCTAAATACAAATTTCTCAAATTTCATTTTCCTTATAAATGTTTACACAATAAATTTTAAAATGGTTTACGATTATTTCACAATTATTTCACTGATTTTCATTTATGATTGAAAGTCTGGGTATGGCACATTTAGCAATAAAGTATATGCATAAATGGCTTTTGAAAAGCAGCAGAAATAAACGATGAAGGCATTATAATATATTCACAAGATCGTTCATAATGTGATGTTTACATAACTAAAAGAAAAAACTTCTCTAGGAGGCAGAGGAGAGGAGAACAGAAGCCAAGAGAGAAAGAAGCATGAAGCAATAAATATTGATCATCAGTCAGTCATTTCTAACAAAACCAGTAAAATCTTATCCAGGCTAGCAAAAAGAAAATGTTGTCTGGCATCAACAGAGGTGATCTTTTTTTGCAGGGTCATTAGTTATTTGGACAGGACAAAAAGTGCAAGCAGTCTCTCTAAACCAAAGCGGTTTACAGCTGGACTCACAGCAGTAGCCTACGGCTTTCACAGAGCCCATTTGAATCACACCATGACAGAGCAGTAATGATGTATGAAAACCTGCATGCTTTTAGTTTAAAATGCATGGCCATGCTAAATAATGCAAACAGTAAGTGAATCCTGAATGGAAAAGAGTAGCAAGCAAGTCTTTAAAATATTTTCTTTCGTGTTCCAAAGAAGAATGACAGTCATATGGCTTTGGAACAACATGAGGGTGAGTAAATGATGACAGAATTTACAGTATGCCATTATTTAATCATCCTCATGTCATTTCAAACCCATATGACTTTCAAATCTTCTGTGGAACACAAAAAGGAGACATTTTAAATAATGACTATATAATGACAGTTAAAGGGAAAGTTTGCCCAAAAATGATAATACTGTTATTATTTACTCATCCTCAAGTTGTTCCAAACCAGTATGAGTTTCTTTCTTCTGTTGAACACAAAAGAAGATATTATGAAGACTGTGGGTAACCAAACAATTGCTGGTTTTAACTGACTTCTATAGTATGGAAAAAATTAAATAAAAATACTATGGAAGTCATTGGTGACCAGCAACTGTTTGGTTTCCCACAGTCTTCAAAATATCTTCTTTTGTGTTCAACAGAAGAAGAAAAAAAAAACTTGAGGTTAAGTAATGACAGAATTTCAATTTTTGGGCGAATTATCCCCAAAACTACCATAAAAGCACAATAAAAGTTAACATTCTAGCTTCGAGTGAGAAAAAAAACTACATTAAAGTTGTTACACACTGTTTATTTCATCAGGTGACAGAATTTCAATTTTTGGGCGAATTATCCCCAAAACTACCATAAAAGCACAATAAAAGTTAACATTCTAGCTTCGAGTGAGGAAAAAAACTACATTAAAGTTGTTACACACTGTTTATTTCATCAGGCTTATTGCTGGGTGCACTATTTTTTTAAACTTATACATTTATTATGAGTATATAAATATATGAAAGTACTTATGACTTATGTACGATATATTGAATGCATCATGCAGAAATTGTTCTGTTATTTTACTGAGAGGAGGTTATTAATGGTGACCTGCCAAAAGACTGCAGATAAAAATTAGCCACTGGCTAACTATGGAACATCAAATGGAAGCATTTATGTTTAATACTGTACATGGTCCCTTCCAAATGAATAAATAAATAAAATAAATAATATTTCAAAAACCTCTATGCATTCTATTTCTTGATTCGGGTGTCAAACTATTTCAATTTCAATGTATTTATAAAGCACAACTAAACACAACTACCGTTGACCAGTGTGCCGTACAAAGTGAGTAACCACAGACAAAATTAAAAACAAAGACAGAGTCACAAAAAAAAATGCAAGACACAGGGCAGAGCAAATGCAAATCACGAATAATAATCCAGATCAAATAAAAAAAAATTTAACCTGGATTTAAAAATGGATAGTGTAGGGGCAGTTCTGATTTCTGTAGGAAGATTATTCCAAAGACTCGAAGCAGCTACGGCGAATGCTTGATCACCCCTAGATTTGAGTCTGGTTCTAGGAACCACTAAGAGCCTTAAGTTGGCAGACCTGAGAGCTCTTGCAGGTTGGTGAACTATCAACAGGTCCGAGAGGTAAGAAGGTGCTAAACCATTTAAAAACTTAAAAACCAATAAGAGCACTTTAAAGGGGTCAATTGATGCGATTTCAAGTTTTCCTTTCTCTTTGGAGTGTTACAA